>NC_056736.1:263913086-263930586 GCF_019279795.1 Protopterus annectens | reverse complement strand
ATTGCCATTTCATTACTCATGAACAGCTGGTGAGGTAGCTGGTGAACCAGCTTAGTGAAGTAGTGGAGACACGTATGTGGTAACTGTGTGTGGGAGACAGTATCAAAAGTTTTGGAAGGTCAAGGATGATTGTGGTTATGGGTTTGTTTTCATTTATCTCTAGGTAAATAGTATTAGGGAAGGACAATAGGGCTGTGACAGTGTTATGATCAGGGCAAAAGCCATTCTGAGTATGTGAGAGGAGACTGCTAGACTGCAGGTATTAAAGATCCTAACTATAGACACACCTTTTAAGTATTCTGACAGAGATGAGAGAATAGAATGCAACAGAAATTTGACATTGCTGTAGAACTGCCACCTTTATATAAAGGTAAAAAAGGATTTTTTCCATAGCATGGGGACAGTGGCTTCTCTTTTTTAATTTCTCCAAGTCTTTTAGATTTCTAATACCATGACAGGAATGGATCCCATTCCAAAGTCAACGTATGATTCAAGTTCATGAAATTAGCATTGTTTCTATCTTTGATGTGCCAGAAGTGCTTTTCCCAGCACCCACAATGTGTCCAGTATTGACTCCTTTTGCAATTCGTACAGTTACATGTATCGGTAACATATTTATGTATGATTGTAAATTCTTTTTTATAACACCCATTGTTCCTACTACTATTGGAACTGTCTGGGTATCCTTCCTCCTCATTGCCCTCATTTCTGCCTGCAAATCCTGGTATGTTATAACTTTGTGCCCCTCTGTATGCAAGACACTTAAGTTACTGGGTGTATCAATTTCAATGATCAATGCTACTTTTGTCTTCTTGTCATGAACTACTATGTCTGGTTTTCTCGTATCTATTTTTTGAACTGCTAGAAATGAGTGCTCTCATGTGATATAAACATTGTCATTTTCTATAATGCTTTGTAGCTCATTTCCAATGTTTTTCAGCTACTTCAGTATTGTGTTTGCACAATCTCCAATGCAAGTCTTGTCACATTATTATGCCTTTCAGTATACAGTCCTTCTGCCATTAGTATATCATGACCAACAACAAGATGTGTGACTGTTTCCAATTCTGTTTTACAAAACCTACATTGTCTGTTTCTTCCACATGTTCAATGGACTTTGTAAACCAACGTGTATGTAATCCACTATATTGGGCCACCAATATTAACTTTTTATCTTTTGGTTTAAATTCACGTCTCCTTAACCATTCCTGCATTCGGTCCTGATCAACATGAGGTCATTCCAAGAGTTTCCTATACTTGCAACTATATTTATGCATTTTCCATATTTCTTGTTTTCTCATCTGATCTTTCACCTTATATTCTTTCTTTTGTTTTTGGCACATTCAGTTGCTGCCTGATTTTTATCTACTTCTGGTTTGATTTCCATTCCTACTTGACACTGATATGATTCTGCTAAACTATGCAGGGAAGTCATCTTAGACTTATTCTCCTCATGTTTTAATACTTTCACTATGTATGGATCGTGTGAGGTCAGCAAATGTGTAGGCAGTCCTACGACTGCAGATCTAAACATCTAATCAGTTTTGAGGAGGCCCATACCTCATTCAGAATGGAGTATATATAAAGTATTGGTATACACTTATTTTTACAAATCATTTGATAAGCATAAAACATCTTTCTTGTTTTCCTGTCCAACTGATCCAGCACCTTTTAGGGCCAGTCAATCACTCCAAAACTGTAAGTTATGACAGGAAGAGCAAATTGATTTGTATCTTGGACTTTGTTCCTAGATATCAGCTCTGTTTTCAGTATTAATTTTACTCTTCTAAAATCTTCCTTACAAAGTTTTGTTCACATTCGTTTATGTTTTATTGTTGATCCTTCATCAGTTCCCAAATATTTATACACGCCCTCTTGCTCAAGTTCTTTTATATCACATTCTTCTCCAGGCCGATATTTTCTTGGTGCTGCAGCTTTTCTGTTTTAAAGGTTTTGCTTTTGCACATCATCTATCATTTATCATCTGAAAAAAATTTGACCACTTACAGTTGTGCATTCATTTTCTTATCTGATGAACTATTCAGTTTTAAATTATCCACAAAAAAAGATGGGAAGTGTTTACACTTAGTTGTTTTCTAGTAGCCAAATTGCAGCCATGACCTAATCTGTTAAGCAGACAGCTTAATGGGTTAAGGGCAAGACAAAAGAGCAGCAGTGACAGAGTCACTGTAGAATATTCCCCCTTTGAATTTTTATCCCTGGAGTAATAGTTTGTCCTTTATCATGGCTTAACTGCAAAGTGGTTTGCCTCTGTTTCATGGTCACTGTAATGTAATTGATCAGAGTAGGGTGTATATTATACATTTTAAGCACTCTGATATTCATGAATGTGGAATACTGTCAAATGCTTTTCTGTAGTCTATCCATGCCATACTTAAATTCTTCCCCTTTTTACAGTTCTTCATTATGACTTTATTTAACAATAAATTATCCTTTGTTCTATAAAGTGTATAGTTTATATGTCATTGAAAGGCAAGTTATTGCTCTATAGTTTTTAGGACAATGTGCACTTAAGTAGGAGCATTGTTTTTCCTGTTGTTAGCCAGGTTGGTGTCTGTTCAGGGTAAGCATATAAATTGTTCTTATTCACAGTTAAATCTTCACGTAATGATGTTAGTTCATAGGTTCATAGGTGTGTACTAGGCTAATGGTCCTGGAGCCTTTACAAGCCTAGCCCAAAAAAATTGCCCGGGCACCATACCACCTGATGTTAGTTCACAGTGACCCTATCCAGTAGGGCAACTGGAATGACCCTGGGGGTGAACATTCTGTTACCCATACACTTGTCAAGATTTCTCTTGTAGAGGGCCAGCAAGGTGCTCTGCTTGACATGAATGGAAAGCTTATTCCAGAGTATGCGCAGTCTTTGGGAGATAAACCTGTCCCTCCAGCATGTTCTGTTAATTGTGGTAATGAGGTTGTTATCTCTGGAGTGTGTGGCATAGGGGGATTGGGATTTCTTTAGGTGTAGTATTTCAGATAGGGCTGGGTCAGACATGGCTTTGTAAGTCAAGCAGAGATCACCTCTAAGTAGACGATAAGAGCCTGAGAACAGCTGAAGTTTCTTGAGTCTGCCATGTACGACATGTGTTTAAGGGCAGGGATCCTTTTTGTGAGTTACTTTTGTTTTGTCTCCAGCTGTTGTAGGTGTCTGGTCAGGTACATGCCAAATGGGGCATTATATTCGATGATTGGTCTAATGAGGGATGAGTAGAGAGGGATGATGACCTCTTTCTTCCTGGATGCAAAACCTTTGGTTATAAGATGTGCCACATAGAAGGACTTTCTGACCACAGTGGCAATGTGGTGGTGGAAGGTGAGGTGGCTGTCGACCTGGGTGCCCAGGTCTCTTATGGCCCCTTCAGTGTTCAGTGGGCTCCCATCAATGTGGTAATTCATGGAAACTGCTTTTTTCCAATGATAAAGCATTTTTTGGCATTAAGCTTCAGGCCATGGTTCTGACACCAGTAAATGGTCTGAGAGAGGCCCTTTTGTAGGATGTCTGCATCACTTGGGGAGTTGATAATGACTTCTAGCTTGCAGTCATCAGTGAACTTGGTGAGCCAGAGTCCTTGTGTGTTGGCCTGGACTTCTGGGAAGTAGATGCCAAAAAGGACAGGGCCCAGGACCGAGCCCTGTGGGTCTACACTTGTGACTGGTCGACAGTCTGACTTGGAATCCACAACTTTCACTCTGTGGGTCCTGTCTGTGAGCCAATTTGCAACCCACCTTGTGATGTAGGGATTGATGTCTAGTTTGAAGAGTTTATCAATGATACCTGAGTGGGATACGGTATCAAAGGCCTTGGCCAGGTCGAGGTAGGCTGTATCCACTGCCTTACCTTCATCCACAGCCTTGGTGACTGCCTCAAAGAAGTCACCCAGGTTCAGCAAGCAGGATCTCCCCTTGACAAAGCCAAACTGTGTGGGGCCAAGAATTTGGAGATTGCGTATATCTTTGTTAAGCAGGTCTATAATGATAGCTCCATAATGTTGCATACCAGACTCGTCAGGCTAATGGGGTGATAGTTCCCAGGGCCTGTAGTTGCTCCCTCTTTATGGAGCAGGATGACTGTAGCAGTGCGCGATTTGTTAAGGACATAGACTGAGGTAAGGCTGTGATTGAACAGGGCACACAGATGTGGTGCCAGTTCATTTTGTAGCTCATGTAGGAAGCAGCCAGGGATATTATCAGGTCCCATGGATGCTGTATTCTTGGCTTTGGACAATGCGGCTTTTATCTGTGCCGCAGAAATGGGGGGGGTACCAGGCTTTCTTCTGGTATTGTAATAGGGCCCTGGGGGGAGGTGTAAAGTTGGCACTGAATCTGTCAGCCAGTATGTCGGCTATATCTGTTGGCTCAGTATAGGAGGTGCCATGGTGCAATAACTCAGAGCAAATCTGGTTTTGATAAAGGATCTCAGCTTTTTGTTGAGACTGATAAGACAGGTTTTCCAGTCTTGTAACTTCATTTTTTTCTGCAACAGTTTCTTCCTTCTGTTGTAGAGTTTAATTATGGATGGGGACCACCAGATTGGCTTCCTTTTTTGGAGGAGACCGTCTTAGCTCTATTTGGTATGGCAAGGCCCATGCATTTGTGTATGTGCTCGTACAGTGTATCGGTGTATGATTTGGCAGTCATGCAACTATTTCCCATTGGCATGGGTGCCAAGAAGTTAGTCAGCTCTGTTTCTAGAAGCCCAAAGTCGGCTTTAGAGAAGTTTTTCAGAGTGGTCACCTTAGCGGGGGGGGGGGGTGCAGGTGAGATTTCCATGGTGATTAGCTTGGGATCAGATTTATTCAGGGAGGAATTAATGGAGCAATGTTCTCCCATGCTGGTGATAACCAGGTCAAGGATGCTGCTTCCTCTAGTGGGGGTCAGAATGAACTGGTCCAGGACACTGGAATTGATAAATTCCAAAACGTATTGGGCCTGTATATTGGTACTTGAATAGTTTTTCCATTTGATGGAAGGGTAGTTGAAGTCACCCAGTATGAGCGCATTGGGTTGGACCTTGGTAGATTCCAGGCTGCTTAGGAACTTGGAGTGAGAGTCTAGGGACATGTTTGGGGGTTCCGTAGCATGCTATGACTTGTATCGCCATTTTACCCAGTGTTAGTTGTACCTGAAGTATCTTGGATGCATTATGCTGAGCTACCAGTCTAGAGGTGTGCATATCCTTTAGGAATATGGAGAAACCACCACCTTTGGAGCTTCTGGACATATTCTGGGCCGAAAGGTATGGAATGAGTTGTAGCTTGGGAACACAGGGGTGCTTTTTGGATCTTTAAACCAGGTCTCCATTACAGCACAGATGTCAACATTCATCATTTTGAGGAGAGCTTCGAGTGAGTGCATCTTGAGATTTAGACTTCTAGCATTGAGCAGCATGACCCTCAGATTGCATTTGTTTGTAGCTGTTACGGTGGAATTTTGGTCTTTGGAACACTGCCTAAAAAAGGCACTATAGGGATGACAAGAGCCTTAGCCAGTACCTGTAATCCCAGGGGTGACAGATGCAGGCCATCTCTGGCAAAGCATCAAAGTCTGTCCATCATGTTGTCACAGGCAGACAGATACTAGAGCCCCTTAGAATGACACCAGAAACATAGCCAATCATTGAAGTCAATCATTTTCTGCTTGTACTGTGATATCATTCTGGGTGACGGTAGAATACTGCTCAGGGCTAGGGTCATACCTGCCTGGGCCACATAATCTGAGAGTTCCACCACATCTCTTTTCATGTAGTCCAGGGAGGTAAGTATCAGGTCATTTACACCACATGGACAATGACCGAGTCATATTTGTACTTGTAGAGTGACCTGAGTGCATGTGTTATTTGGCGGAGCCTGGCACCTGATAGACAACTAACTGTCACCTTCTCCTTGTTCATCCTAGTGAGTGGGACATCAGTGTGCCTCACAATTGAGTCTCCTATGATTAGTACATTGGGAAAAGTGTTTTGCCTTAAGGGCTTAGTTTGAGGGGCACACTGTGGTTGTGAGCTTTTGGTACTTTTAGCCAGAAGTTAGGTACTGCATCCGGGCCTGGGGTTTTCCAATTAGGAGCATTTTTAACTTGTTTCAATCTTGCTTCTCATCTTAATTGCTTTATAGTTTTCTCTATTCGATATTTCCATGATGACATTTGATTTATCTTCTTCTTTTCTTACTGCCCTGTGTTTTTGGGGTAAGACTTTATCTGTTATTAATTAAACTGCACAGTAATATATCATATTTACTTCTATTATAGCGCATGAATGTTATAATATCTGAAAAATGATACAGTGGCTTCAAATACAAATTGTTTAATGAGTATGAAAATGGGAGATAAGAGAGGAGTGGCAGCTAGTTTTATGTACTTAAATGTCAAAGTTTAGAGTGGCTGGTTTTAACTTTCTAATGAGTTTTTCAATACTTTGGTTGATACTGGGTGTAAAACAAAAAAAAACAATCGATTTTATGAAGTTTGAGGTGAGAAAGAAGGAGTTTGACTAGAATGTTGTGTTAGTACAACTACTGTGTCTGTAAAATGAGAGTTGAATTTATTTACTTTTTCATATTTGGAGTGATTGGGAAACAGTTAGGTTGAGAATATTTTCCTGGGCTGTTTATTGAGGACCAGAAGTGCTTTGGGTTAGAGTTATATGACTCTTGGAGAGATATGTAGTAGTTCATTTTGTTAGGTAAGATAAGTTTTTTTAGAGAGGTTGCATACGTCACTGTAAAATTGATTTGAGGATTGTGTTTTTGTGAGTGCCACATTTTCAAGCTTTATCTCTCTACTGCATTAGTTGTTTTATTTCCAATTGCAGGGTTTGATCTAGTCCTAATTGTTTTATGTGGGACAGGTGAATTAAGGCTATTGTGGAAAGCAGAGTTGACGAGACCTATTAGTCTGACTACTCTAATATTCAAAGCCATGGAATGAATTATCATGAACATGGTCAACAAAGACATAGTCACCCGTCAGACACTGGAACCAACCCAGTATGGCTTTGTCAAGGGAAGGTCATGCCTACTAAACCTAGTGGACTTCTTTGGGAAGGTCACCAAGGCAATGGATAAGTGGTGCATACAGTCTACGTGGACCCTGGACCTGGCTAAGGCATTTGCTAGAGTACCCCACTTGGGAATAGCTGATAAATTCATCAAACTAGGCATAAGCCTGACAGGACCCAGGAAATCAGGATTGGTGAGACCACCTCCACTAAGAGACCAATCACTAATACGGTACCTCAAGACTTTGTGCTGCATGGTATCTACTTCTTCGAGGTAAAGGATAATGTCAAGGGTCGTTGGCTGACCAAGTTCACAGATGACTGCAAATTGGGAATAATCATAGATTCCCCCCATGACACAAACATCTTACAAGAGGGTATAACACAGATAGATGGTCAATGCCAAAGTCACAGATTAAAATTCAATGCCAAGAAATGCATTATAATGCCTTTTGGGAAAACTGCCATACAGGTCAATTACTCCATCAATAAGACATCCCTAAGAACTGACCCTGTAGTCGAAGATCTGGGAATATATGTGGACAGTAATCTAGCCTGTGACCAACATGTGGCCAAGGTAGTAAGACAGTTATTCTATGTTGCCCAACTTATAAGTAATGGCATGGCATCCCGGTCCAAGGAAGTCATAGTGCCACTTTATTCAGCCCTTGTCAGACTCATCATTGAGTATTATGTCCCCTTAGCATGTATCTGACGAGACATATGTAACAGATGGAATGCCACAAAAGTGTCTTACCAGGAGAATCCAGGATATAAACACATTGTCCTATATGGATCACCGTAAAGCCCTATCTCTAAGCTTGGTCTCCTACAGGCCACTGAGAGGCAATCTATCCCTGGCATACAAGGCATCCTCAGATCCATCTCTGATGGACATTTTGCACATTTCCAAAAATGAACATTTTCAAAACCACTAGATTCAAGTATTTTAATTTTGCTTGTAGAATTAATCAGATATGTTTGTGAGATGGGTAGATATGTGTCTCAGAGGTTCCCAATTCTTTGGAACAGGCTCCCCATCCATGCAAAGTAGAGTTCATCCCTAACCCTATTTAAGCCTAACCTTGACCAATGGATAGGATATCAGAAATTCATGCTGGGTTTAGCCCACATACCTCTGATAGCCAGAGGCAGGCAGTAATGCCCAAACTAACATGCCCCACCATAACCTCTAGAAATGTCCTAACATACCCTCTTGTAATAAATGCCCATGATTCATAGGGACATAAACTGAGTTGTGTTGTACAGCTAGATTTATAAAGGTCCTGATGATCATTAGCATAGTATATACCTATGAACCTATGAATTTTACTACAGTTTCATCCAGTGGAAAATATTTGAATGATGACCAATTGCATTGTGCTAGGGGAAGTATAAAAGAGTTAGGGTCAAAGTTCTTTATATTTCTAACTTGATTAATATAGACCGAGTTGATGTGCTGATGAATTGCAAATGTTGAGTGATGATCACGTAATGTTTCTGGGGGAGTATGCAATGTGTTTATTTTTGGCGGAGGAGGGTTAACCAAAATCCAATCAATAGTAGAGTACTGATTGCTTTATGAAATCGACTAGGACCTTAATTAGCAGAATAAGAGCAAATAAGTTGAGTGTTCTAGCAGGATGGTTATCATTAGCAGGATTCCAGCCATTACTAAAATCACCTAGTAAAAGAGTTTATTTGCGGTTATTGAAAGTGAGCCAGGAGAGAATGTCTTCAAGTTATGGTGAGTTTGCTCTTTAGGGGAATATAAAGAGAAAATAAACACAGGAATTTATTTTGGTTAAGCTTTAAGTGACTGACTATGATTTCTGCACTAGAGAAAGGAGGTACACTATGTGGATACACAATGGACTCTGAATTGTCAATTGAGTATAATAATGTTACGCTAGCACTTTTCCTGCTTGGGAGATCACAAAAAAAGAGATTATAGCTGGGGTGGAAGGTTTTATTGTTTTTAATGTGTGGCTTTAGCCAGGTTTCGATAACAGCCATGATGTAAGGAGATTGTAAGGCTACCCAGCCATCAATTCTGTGGTTTTATGACATATGATACAGATGTCAATATTGAAGAAGGAATGCGTTGGTATTTGAGGATTAACAATTAGTGGTTGGGAATTGGTGTTGAGTTGGAAGATTTTGCAAGACAATTGGTCCTGAATTGGGGTGGATGTCTCCAGAAGTCCGAATTTCTCCCCCCTGTACTGCCTTACTAATGCATGTTAACCCTAACTCTAACCTGAAAACTGCCTCTGCCCCTGCCCATACCTCTAACTCTGCACCTCACCTTAGAAAAAAATGTTCTGTAACACTACCACTGCACAGGATAGGCTCAAATACAGAAACATGCACCAAAAACACACAAAACTTAAAAGATATCCCTTACCCAACCCTTACTCTAACCCTAATGGCACTGACACCCACACAAACACACTCCCATCATTTATACCATCCCACTTAACTCTGTTTACATTTTTTACTGTCGACATTTTGAATTGTCAGCGTATTTAATAACACCTATTTGTAATTTTTTACATTTGTGGAAGTGACATGCATATATTTTTGATGTGGTGATTAGAGTGTTTACATGAGATTCAGAGTCCATTGTGTTCCTTGGAAGGGGAATCCAATAAATGAAAAGTACAGTTCATTGCTCTACATATATTTCAGATGAAGGCTCACAATGACAATCTAATAAGCAAAGTACAGCTATTTTTGCTCACCACTGATATGCCACATTTCCATAATTTATAGAATGTCATTGTGCTAGAACAGCACCATGTATATGATTTTAGGTTTACAGTGGCCTATGTCCTAAAAAAAACATGTTCATATTGAGCCATAGTGTATGTATTCACATACACTTACGTGTGTATGTGTGTGTGTGTGTGTGTGTGTGTGTGTGTGTGTGTGTGTGTGTGTGTGTGTGTGTGTGTGTGTTTGTGTGTTTATGAACTTACATGCAGCCATTGTGTTGTAGACATAACCACAGCATTACACTCTCTGCATTTAGGTTAGTTCATCCTTGATATTCAGCACATCTAGTGCCTACATATGTCCAAGTACACAGTGTTCCACAGTTCTTATTGTGTGGTAGACAAGTTATGTTATGTTACTGCGTGCATGCTTTTGGTCATACACATAGGAAAATGTGTTCATATACAGTGACAAATGACAGATATAGTCAGCTCTGGACATGACCACTAAATGTTAACTGTATTCCAGTAGAGTGGCAAGCAGTGTTTTTGGTGCCGCATATATCATTAGTGATTTTCCTTGTGGGATTCCCATTCATATTCCTAGGAACAAAATTGTAATTATCAGAATATTGGAAATTAAAGTGTGAATTATGAGGAGATTATAAAGTCACAGTGATTCTGAGTTATCAAAATATTCCCTCATCCTGTGGTACAGCAAACTCAGTGTCAATATATATATATATATATATATATATATATATATATATATATATATATATATATAAAGTATATAAGTAATAGAGCTTAGAGCTGTGGGGTGAGAGCCTTCATGTCAGTGGTGTGTGGCTGAGTCCCCTCCCCACACTCACACACACACAAATGCTTTAAAGGTCTAACAATGGTTTTTACAGTTTACAATTTCTTCTGGGAGTTCATTTTTCCACCATTGTAACAGGCCTTACAAACTCATGTATTATGACAGAGAGCCACCCTGCGTGCTGGCTTCTGTGACCCCCCCCCCCTCCATTATCAGAATCCTTTGCTGTTTGTGTCATATGACCACATATATCCTTAGATCTTCATGTTTCATCTAGGCAGCTGCACATCATTGTGTTGCAGACCAATGTGCAGGTGAAGAAGATATAAGACAAAAGCTCTGTTTAGTTTATTAAAGTCTACATTCCTACACAATCCTATGTTTGTTTTATTAACATTTACATTCCTGCTCAATTGATTGTTTAGTTTTTTTATTGTATAAACACATATCAAACCATTGTGTGGATTTGGGCCTGTGTAGCATTGTATCTCTTCTCATACAGTATCAGTGGATAGTGAATGGGTACAAATAGCTAACACCATGGATAACACCTGGTATGACCTCTGTAGAGATCAGAGACAAGTATGTGTTAAAATTATATTTGTATTTGGTCCACTGGTAGATGTCTACAATGCTGTTGCAGTGTTGGTTGCTACATTTAACAAGCCTCATTGTGACTTTTAACATGTTCTTTAGTTAGCTTTCATAATGTGTGATGCTGCACTGTGTTTGCAAATGTGTATTCGTGAACACCTATGATTGTCATGTATGCAGTTACATGGTTAAGTCTAGTCTGTCTATGCCACGTTTATCAAATGGTTTGCTCACTGCTTGTATACTCATTTTTTTTTCAAAAGCTGATGTTTACATAAAATGTCAAAAGTGAAAGCCTTATAAATTTGGTTTATCTGCCATATGTGTGCACTATGTATGCTTTCATGGTGGCACATGAACATAGACAGTGACAGTAAGGCTACACACCCAGTAGATGACACAGCAGTGGGTAGAATACTACCTCTATAAGTTGTTTTATTCCATTCCCTATGAATTGTCTTCATGGGTGTAACTAATAAAATGAACACTGCTACCTGTTCTGCAGTATTGTGTAATTACTGCACAGTACAAAAGCTAAGTGTTCTAACTCATGCTCAGATGTTTAAGTAAAAATCTGATCCAATATTCAAGCTGCAGATTGCTGTGACAGTCTTACAGTACCAACTGCAGACTCCTTGAGTGCTGCTACTGACAACATATAGAAAGCTGTAGCTACTTTTATTTTTCAAAGATGTACACAACCCACACTCTCCTAAGATTCTGTATCTACACTGCACCTGTCACATGTTCTGTGCAGTGCTGCTGTTTCTGCTTAGCACTCCTCCACAATCTCTTGGTCGATAAGTTGGACTCCTTCCACCAAAGCCCCCTGGTGCTGCAACATTCAGTGATACCCTCTGTCACTTAACACCAAATTAGCGTGCTCCACCAGTAGCAGTCAGTCAAAGTATACAGCAACAGATTCACAGTAACCAACCTGTGAAAAGCAAATTCCCTGATGTGCCAGCTTTCATGTGCCAAAATAGAAGTTAGTACTGACATAATATGAACATGGTTGTGTGGTTGTGGCCATACTGCTTTTAGTTTACTATATGTTTATAAAGAATGCACTTAGCAGAAGTAATATTTATAATGCTATACTCTGTACAAGATGCTTGTGAACCCCATTGTGTATCATACTGACATACATTCAGGTTGCTCTATATTAAAATTCTCCCCTCATACTAATGTTGCCAGGCTTGTCCCATCTGAAGGGTACTTGTCAATTTGAGTCCAGCACATTTCACTGATTTATATACAAAAGGATTCTAGATAATATAAGCAAAATAAAAGCTTGAGGAAGTTTGTCCCGGAAAAAGTAAACAAATTTTAAAAATATATGAAGCACTTTCATAAATGCTAAAAAATGAACCACAGGAACCAGATAACTCCACACTCCTCGATACTGGATACAATTCCATTTATTAGTTGTCAGTTCTTAGTTGAAATAATAGCAGCAAAACAACAGTTCAATGAAAATCAGCAGATACTGAATAGCAGCAAAAAACTCATTCCATCAATATCCAAAAAGAGAAATAGCAGCAAACCAATCTTTCTAGTAAAATACAACGTACAGCAACACAATAATCTCCTAACGCCTCGGCTATTACAGCCTTTTCCGAGTAAAAATATGTTTGACTCGATGGCTCACAGTAAAGAAGTTCATAGGTCCATAGGTCCATAAGTGTTTACTAGGCTAACAACCACAAGGGCCTTTTTAAGCCTAGCCATGCATACAAAATCTCTGACAAGTTCTGGTACCCTTGATGAGTGTAAGAAGGGGCTAGGGAGATGAAACATTTACAGGCTGCCTGTATCCATTACAGACACAGGTGCCAAACCAGGGATGAATTTCCTGTTCCCCATCCAATTATCCAAGTTGCACTTAATTGGGTTAGAGAGGAACTCTGCTTCACATGGATGGGGAACCTGTTCCAGAGAAGGGGTAGTCTCCGGGATACATACCTGTCTCTTCAGAAGAATCTATTTATATCACAGGCAAGATTTAAATATTTAGAATGGGAAAGTCTGGTGCTGTTTGTTTTGTAGATATGCAAGAGGTCCATCAAGGTGGGGTCTGACAATGGGGGATACAAGGATAGGGTCTTGAGACAGTCTGCACAGGACATGTTACTTATGCCTTGTAGTCTTTAAGTGAGCAGCCTATGTGGATGTTCCAATTGTTGGATATTCCTGGTTAGGTACATACCAAAGGGGGCACTGTACTCAATTACAGGCCTGATGAATGCTAGATACAGTGGAACAATGACTTCCTTGGACCTAGATGCCATACCCTTGTTTATAAGTTACACAGCATAGAATGATGAATGTAATCCAGAAGACCAAAGATTAATTTCCACTAGTGCACTGGAAAAAGCAATCAGGGTGGGGGGGCAAGGCTGAGTGGCAGTTGCCACTTCATCCAGCCATGAGGGAATCTGCTATGTTTACTGCAATCCTTCAACTGTGGAAATATTGTCAACAACAGCTTGGCAGTGACAGGGGAGCACATGTCAAAAAGCATATGCTATCCCTGTGATCAGGATGTAGATGTGTACACATTCAGGGTCAGCAGTACAGTCACCATTGCAGTTACTGTGACGTCCCTCCTCTGGGCCAGTAATCAAGCAGCCTCAATTCTCACCACTGACACTGGTAGGGGACCATTCACTTAGAACAAAAATAGATACACATAGTATTTTCAGATACAGTTTTCTGCACCAAGCACAGTTTTCCTTAAGAGCACACAGGGAGCATACTCCAGTCCTGGGGCTGAACTTCATCTCCAGGCCCCAAATAAGACTCCACCTTTCTCCCTGCAGAAATTAGTGCTCTGTGTCCCTGTTCCAAGTAGCTAACACACACACACTCTTTGAGATTTTATTTTCACACACACACACACACACACACACACACACACACACACACACACACACACATGGGAAAGGCTGGCACAGATTTATCCACTAAGCTACCTCCACCCGTACTATAAGGTAGATTCACTGCCATCAGACAGCTACTTTAAGGCTCTTACCAGGGTAGCCAATTAATCTTAGTAAAATTAATACTTATACAAATAGTAGTGTTAACCAATCAGCAAGACATTCAGGAGTGTGATGCTACACTGCCACTAAAATAAATGCAAGTACTCTCAAGGGTTAAAATATTTTCTAAAATACCAGCCACAATTAAATGTTTGGATAATTTAATAATAAATAATAAAACAGACATGAGAATACTGATTATTTATCTACAATAAACACCAGAGTTTCAATTCATGGGAAATATAAAAATAACACAGATGGAAAGACTCAGACAGATACAGGAAAAACAATACTTTTAGCTAATTTCACTATATTTTCCTAACTGACTGAAGAATTATTGTTCCTTAGTTAAGTTACTTACTAAAGCAAGGCAGGGTGAGTGATCTTATCAGCTCCAAAACAGAGACAGTGCTGTGTGTTATTTACCATATCTCTCACTAGTATCTAAATACAACTTCAGTGCTGGCTACAGAATGACATCACATCTGGTCACCTGATTCTGTGGTTTGCACACTACCAGTCTGACTAGAAGCTGAGCCAGGATCTAGCGCAGATGTGTCACGCCTAGAATTTACTAAGGATTTTTCCAGGATTTGGAGACTGTAAAACAATTCCAACCCTTTCATCCTTTCTGCAGAGACCAACCAGCCATTCTCTGGCACCACAGGGTAGCAATTACTTCACCACTAAGGACAATAAGAGCAGGATCCCAGCCCAAGTTTCTCATAAACATTGCGTCTCTGGCTGCATTCAGACATGTGAGGTAAAATCTTTATGGCCTAAACCAAGTCATTTAATTTCAGGCTATTTTTCTTAAGGTTAGCTTAGCTGAGCTTAACACCTTCCCTTCCAGCATCCTCTGTTAACGTATATACATTTCATCAGTTACAGTACAGTGTGACCTACATATATATTTATTTTCTGTCCAGCAGGACCCACTGTTGATACATTTTTAACACAAGCAACTTTGCAAATACATTTTTAACACAAACATCTGCACAAATCAGTTTGATATTCAAATGATATAAAATTATTTACAAAACTCCAGCTAGTTATGCTGACATATGTTACACATGCACTGCCTTACTCTCTCTGGCATAGCAGGCACTACCTCACATCATCACAGTTACCACATGTGTAGATTTAGAACACATCCATAAATGCTATCTATTGCTACCTGAATGGTGTGCCCCTCTCCTAAGGAGCCACCCTCCCCTAGGTACATGGACAGGAATAAATGGGCAAAAATGCTGTTACTTTTTTAATGCCACTGGGCAACAGATGTTCCAGGAAGAACAGATTAATGGCCAGCAACCAGAGATGAAGAAAAAGTATGTATATATATATATATATATATATATATATATATATATATATATATATATATTGATGTATATATGGTCTATATCATTTTGTCGAACACTTCCTTTGTTGAACCTTTATTCATTGAACGTTATCCATCAAACACTATTTCAATGAATGTTTACATCATCAAAACTTTTTCCCAGGGAAGGGAGTTGGCCATTGTTACAAATTTGCCCTTTTCCCCAATGTAATGACATCCTAGAGTTGGCATATATAATTAGTTAAGGTGTGGGGAGCACAGCTGACCACTTTGGAGAGTTTAAAATAATGCCATTTTTGTTATGATCACTCTGGTAGCCAAGTAGCTTCTTTCATTAGGAAAACATTTCAGCTATATAACAGTTCACTGAAATGGTGTTTGATGGATAAAGTTTGATGAATAGGGGTTCAACAGATTAAGGATTTGATGAAGTGATATAGACCCTACATGCACATATATATATATATATATATATATATATATATATATATATATATATATATAGATAGATCTTCTTCTTCTTTTGGCTTCTCCCGTTAGGGGTTGCCACAGCAGATCAACTGTTTCAATTTCTTCCTGTCCTCTGCATCTTGCTCTGTCACACCAACCACCTGCATGTCCTCTCTCACCACATCCATAAACCTTATCTTAGGCCTCCCTCTTTTCTTGTTACCTGGCAGCTTCATCCTTAGCATCTTTTTCCCAATATACTCTGCATGCCTCCTCAGCACATGTCCAAACCAACGTAATCTTGCCTCTCTGGCTTTGTCTCCAAACCTTCCAACCTGGGCTGACCCTCTAATATACTTATTCCTAATCCTGTCCATCCTCATCACACCCAATGCAAATCTTAACATCTTCAATTCTGCCACGTCAAGCTCTGTCTGCTGCCTTTTTGTCAGTGCCACTGTCTCCAACCCATATAACATAGTTGGACTCACTACCCTCTTGTAGACCTTCCCTTTCACTCTTACTGGTACTCGTCTGTCACAAATCACTCCTGACACTTTTCTCCACCCACTACATCCTGCCTGTACTCTCTTCTTCACCTCTCTTTCACACTCACAATTACTCTGTACTGTTGATCCCAAGTACTTAAACTCATCCACCTTCACCACCTCTACTCCCTGCATCCTCACCATTCCTCTATCCTCCCTCTCATTCACACACATATATTCTGTCTTAGTCCTGCTGACCTTCATTCCTCTCATCTCTAGAGCATATCTCCACCTCTCCTGGGTCTCCTCCACCTGTTCCCTACTCTCACTACAGATCACAATGTCATCTGCAAACATCATAGTCCACGGGGACTCATGTCTGATCTCGTCTGTCAACCTGTCCATCACCATTGCAAATAAGAAAGGGCTCAGAGCTGATCCTTGATGTAATCCCACCTCCACCTTAAACGCATTTGTCACTCCCACCGCCGACCTCACTGCTGTCACACTACCCTCGTACATATCCTGTACCACTCTTATATATTTCTCTGACACTCTCGACTTCCTCATACAATACTACAACTCCTCTCTAGGCACCCTGTCATATGCTTTCTCTAAATCCACAAAGACACAATGCAACTCCTTCTGACCTTCTCTGTACTTCTCCATCAACACTCTCAGAGCAAACATCGCATCTGTGGTGCTCTTTCCTGGCATGAAACCATACCGCTGATCACTAATCATCACCTCCCTTCTTAACCTAGCTTCCACTACTCTTCCCCATAACTTCATGCTGTGACTGATCAGTTTAATCCCTCTGTAGTCACTACAGCTCTGCACATCACCCTTATTCTTAAAAATCGGTACCAAAACACTTTTTCTCCATTCCTCAGGCATCCTCTCACTTTCCAAGATTTCATTAAACAATCTAGTTAAAAACTCCACTGCCATTTCACCCGAACACCTCCATGCTTCCACAGGTATGTCATCTGGACCAACAGTCTTTCCGTTCTTCATCCTC
>NC_056736.1:263893086-263908086 GCF_019279795.1 Protopterus annectens | reverse complement strand
GCTGTGCATAGGGCACTAAGTATCTGCTAACTAAAAAGCAAAAAAAAAAAACCTTTTGAAGGACTTCATAAATAGTGGCAAATGTACCACCAAAAAGGCACGCAACAGTCCACTTCTCAGCTGTAAAGATTTGGTGGTACATTCGGTTTTCAGCCATGAATTATTGAAATAAAAACGTAGTTTTTTTGCATTACCAGTCACGTATGTGATTGGAGAAGGAGGAGCCAAATGATGAAGTGAATCAGGTGACAGTACACGGAGAACATAGAGTTTATCTCACCAGAATTAAAAAAAAGAGAAAGAAGAGCCATTAAAATAATTAACACAGACTCTGGGAATTATCCAATTCTATAAAAACACCTGTGTTCATCTATGGCAGGATGCAATACAATGCAGTGTACCCCAACCCATAGTCCTACAAACTCACTAGTTAATCCGGCCATCCAGCCAGGGCATCCACTAACTGGTAAGTAAAACAAACACATAAATTGAAGAGCTGCAGTTACCTTAATATCATAATATGTACAGGTAAAACAGCATCCTAAACTCAAGTTAGCACTCATGTACAGAGTTTCTGCAAATATGGCAAAGAATTGCAGGGAGCAAATCTTATCCTGGATGCATTTTATGTATTGTAAAACATGTTTTTTTATGTGCTGCTACTATTTTATTACTTATATGTACTTTATTAAAGATTCTGTAATAATCCTAGCAGAAAAGAAAGTACAGTTTTGTACCTACCATAAATGTAGATGTTTGAGTGTTGACACTGCTGCAGTCATTACACTTGGGTTATCCTGCCATCAGGTGGTCCCGTAGTCGGCCAGAGTTCCAAAGTCTTGGTCCGGCATTGGTTGCTGTGACCTCCTCCCTGACGTCAGTGCGACAGGGGTATATAAGATGCAGTCGATGCCATTTTCTTCAGTTTTTCTTGCCCCATATGTCAGGTGCCCCCAAATAGGTAGGCAATTCACATTGCTAGTAAACAATACAAAAGAAAAGCAAACAACCATTTTTAGTTACCAGCAAATACTCCCCATAGGTAATAAAGGGTAGATGCCCTAGGTAAGTACCAGAAAGTAAGAGGGGAAGGAGGGAGGGTAACCTGGACTGCAGCAGTGTCAACACTCGAACATCTACATTTATGGTAGGTACAAAACTGTACTATGTTCATCGTGTTACACTGCTGCAGTCATTACACTTTTGTGGAATCCCAAAGCTGAGGTAGGGAGGCTGGATCTATAAGGCATTAGGGGTGGCTATAAGGCCCTGCAGCACAGCAGTGGCAAAGCCAGCTATGGATTTGGAGTATAAAGGCAAATGGTAATGTTTGGTGAAGGTATGCACAGAACTCCATGTTGCTGCTTCCAAAATATCCTTGGTAGGTACTCCTCTAAGGTAGGCAGTTGAAGTGGCTGTTGCCCTGGTGCAGTGAGATCTAATGCTGCTAGGTATAGGTTTCCCATGGTGGGTATAGCAGAAACGTATACAGTGTCCTATCCATTTAGAAATAGTCTACTTTGAAACGGCTTTTTCCTGTGCTCCTGCAGCGTATGCTACCAATAATTGCTCAGATTTTCTGACAGCTTTGGTTTTGTCCAAGTAGAAGCGTAACTGTCTGTGAATGTCCAAAGAATGTAGAAGTCTCTCCCCTTTGTTCTGTGGTTTTGGATAAAAAGTTGGCAAGTGAATAGTTTGGTTTAGAGCCACACTTGATACCACCTTTGGCATAAATGTAGGGTTAGTTCTTAAAGGCACCCTGTCCTGGTGGAAGATGAGGAAAGGTTCCACTGCCATTAGTGCCTGCAATTCTGAAACTCTTCGTGATGATGTTATTGCCAGTAGCAGAGCAGTTTTCCAAGAGATGTATTTTAATTCTGCTGTGTTAGCTGGCTCAAAAGGAGGTAGAGTTAATTTTTCCAAAACAAAGTTGAGGTCCCAAGTTGGTGTAGGTGCTCTATGGGGCGGTCTGATGTTTTTAGCCCCTCTGAGGTACTGTTTGAGCAAAGGATTAGAAAAAATTGGTGGATCTGTGTTGTAATGAGCAGAGATAGCTGAGGCGTGGATCTTGATGGATGAAAAAGAGAGGCCCTTGTCCAGCATCTCAGTTAAGTATTGCAGTAGCTGAGGAATATTTGGGACAAGAGGGTCCAGGTTGCGCGCTTGGTTCCAGGCACAGAATCTCTTCCATTTATCTGAGTATGCTTTCCTGGTGCTAGGCCTTCTGGCCTCCAGAATGACATCCATAACAGCTTTGGAGAGAGGCATTGCTTGCTTGACTAAGGAATTTTCCATGCAGCTAGGTTAAAGGTCTTTAGCTGGCTGTGAAGTATCTGATTGTTGTGCTGTGTCAGCAACTCTGGGATATGAGGCAAAATCCAGGGTGGTTCTTGTGCTAAGTTCTTTAAGACTGGGTACCAGTGCTGGCATGGCCAGTCTGGTGCAATCAGTATCATTTTTGGCTCTTCCTGCCTGGCTTTTATGAGTACCTTTGGAAGGAGAGGTAAAGGAGGGAAAGCGTGTACTTGCAGTTTTTTCCAGCTGAATGAGAGGGCATCCACTTTCCATGCTTGTGGATGGTAGCTCCTTGTGCAGAATTTCTGTAATTGGCAGTTCTTTGGGGAAGCAAACAGATCTATGTCTGGGCTCCACCATTTTTGTGTTATCATTCTGAATATTTGTGGATTCAGTTCCCATTCGTGTGGGTCCATAATGTTTCTGCTTAGGTCGTCTGCCAGTGTGTTTTTCTCTCCTGGCAGGAATTGTGCTTGCAGATGAACTTGGTAGTTTAGAGCTGTGTTCCACAAGTTCATGGCTTGTCTGCAGAGGGGGTAGGAGTGTGTGCCCCCTTGCTTGTTTATGTACCACATAACTGTAGTGTTGTCTGTCTTTAGTAGTAATTGTCCTGGATGCAGTAGGTCCTTGAAAGCTATAATAGCATTTTGTACAGCTAGCATCTCTTTTTGATTGATGTGGAGATGTCTTTGCTCTGTGGGCCACTCACCCTGGATACATTTTCCTGCCATGTGTGCTCCCCAGGCGTAATCCGATGCATCTGTTGTCAGTGTCTGCCTGGCTGTGGGTTGAGTGAAAGGCTGTCCCTTGTTGAGGTGACAAGTTTGTGCCCACCATCGAAACTCCTGTTGTAGGCAAGGAATTAGTGGTATAACTGTTTCCAAACTTTGACAGTGTTGAGACCATACGCTCTTTAGGTACCATTGTAGTTTCCTCATATGCAGTCTGGCATATGGAATTAGTAGTATGCAAGATGCCATGTAGCCCAAGGCCTGCAGAATTTTTCTTGCAGGGAGTTGGGTCTTTGTTGCCATTAATTGAAAATATTGAGTCAGTTGTCCTTGCTTGTCTGGCGTGAGATAAGCCATCTGAGCTGTTGTGTTCAAGCTGGCACCCAGGAATATTATCTGTTGTGAGGGCACTAGTTTTGATTTATTTTCATTTACTGTGTACCCCAGGCAACTTAATAACTTTTTTACGTACGCCAGATGCTTTAGTAGAATGTCCTTGCTCTCTGCTTGAATCAGACAGTCGTCCAGGTATGGATAAATTTTAATTCCTTTTTGCCTGCAAAATGCAATTACTGGTGCCAGGCACTTTGTGAAGACCCTGGGCACAGTAGATAAGCCAAAGGGCAGTGCAGAGAATTGATAGTGCATTGAACCCGCTAGAAATCTGAGGTATCTTCTGCAGTTTTGTCTGATAGGGACATGCAGGTATGCCTCTTTGAGGTCCAAAGTCACGAGCCAAGCTTTCTTGCCCAGCATGGGAAGAAGCTGCTGTAGTGTCAACATCTTGAATTTCGGAACATCCAGGTAAGTGTTTAGTGTAGAAAGGTCCAGAATGGGTCTCCAGGCTTTGTCCTTTCTGGGAACCAGAAAGAGTCTTGAGTAAAATCCTTGTCCTTGTTCCTGTGGTGGTATCTTTTGAATAGCTCTCATGTCCATGAGTGCTGTAATTTGTTTTTGAGCCTCTGCCCATTGATTTGGTGGTAGATTTGGCATTCCTTTTAGCCTTGGCAGGGTGTGAAAATGGAACCTGTAACCTTGAGATACAATGTTGAGAACCCATTTGTCTTTGGTGATGCAATGCCAATTGTGATAGAAAAGTGCCAGTTTTCCTCCTAAGGGGGCTGCCAAGAGAGAACTGTTTGGCAGCTGTAGTGGAAAGTCATTGAGTCTGCTTTTTATAAGGTTGAGGCCTGTTTTCCCCTTCTTTCTGGCCTGGTGTGCCCCATTGTCGAGGCCTGTAAGGGCCTTGTGTCTGACCTCTACCTCTTGGGCATCTGTATCTGCCCCTTTGAGGTCTATCTGTGACTGGAAAGGACCAATTCTTTGTTGACCAATTTCTGCTAAAGGAGGCTCATGCTGAGGAGACTGAACCTGTAAGAAATCTTTCACCGTTTGCATAGATTTTGCCATATCCTCCATCTTCTTTAATACATCCTCTGCCTTAACTCCAAATAGCACATCCCGCTGCAAAGGTGCATCCAATAATTTGACCTTAACCTGATCTGGTAATGTATGTTCTTTTAACCAAGCATGCCTTCTAATGACAGAGCCTGTAACTGCTGCTCTACAGGAGGCTTCTAAGGAATCAAACCCACATTGCAAAGTATGTTTTCCCACTTGTTCAGCTGCATGCAATAAATCCTGCATTTCTTTTAAGTTAGGAGGACCTGAATCTGGAAGCATCTTTTGTTTCAACTGAGACATCAAAAATTGCTGATATTTTAGCATGTGAAACTGGCAATTCAGGGCTCTCATTACTAAAGTAGCAGACGTATATACCTTCTTTCCCCATCTGTCTAATGCTCTGGAATCTCTGTCAGAGGGAACTGGGTTTTTTGCTGATGAGGCCTTAATCCCTTTAGGTCCCTGAGAAATAGTTCAGGGTCAGCAACAGGGCTTTTGTACAGGAACTTGTGAGAGTCAGGCAGGGACTCTGTAATATCTGTCAGGTTTAACTGGGACTGGGGGTAAGGAATCAGGGTTCAAATTGGATTCAGTGTACACATCATCCACAATGTCTAAAACTGGTGGGATAGCAAGGGGTCTGTGTTGAGGCAATAAAAGGAAGTCTCTGAGCCTTTTCTTGGATTCTGAGTAATCCTGACCTTCCCAATGGAAATGCTCCCTCATGGTATGTAATGTCTCCCCAAAGGAGTAATCCTCAGGCGGAGAGGCTGATGGAATTGATTCCTCAGCATCAGAATCCTCATAAGGGGGTAAAGAATATCCTAGGTCTGAGGAAGAGTCTGAGGAAATGGACACCTGGTCAGAAGATTCATAGTCTGCATCCTGTCTAGGCCTTTTATCAGGAGGGGGATGGGACCCCCTGATCAGGGTGATTAGGTCCTCGGCCATTTTTAGCATTTGTTTCTGTTTCTTGGCTTTTAAGGGGGGCTTAGACTTAACAGAGGGTTTAATAGTTAACTGGGTAGGTCTGAAAACACTCTCTGTAACTGTGGATTGCTCAGCTACTTCGGTTCCCTCTGTAGATTTAGGATCAGTAAGCTGAAGACCTATTGCATCCAAAGGCCCAGCCAACTCCACATGGGAGTCGGAGGTGGTCTGTGGTTCTGTGGAAGCGGTCGTCAGGGGCTGCGTAGGCGCCTCGCTGAAAACCGGAGAACCGGCGACCGGCCTAGAAGATGCCTCGTCGTCAGTTTTGGGCCTCGGATGCCTGTCCTTGTCCTTGCGCTTTTTATGCATTGCAGTCATTGGAATTTCCGATGGCATGGTGTAATTGAATTTTCTACCAAAATAATGTCAGGCAAAATCAAACTGACGTTTAATAGTGCGCCTGTTAAACCTAGCACAAAACCGACAACCAATGACGTTGTGGTCAGGGACTAGGCATGGAATACAATAGGAGTGGAAATTCTTATGAGGTATTTGCTTCCCACAAGAAATACAGTTATTAACTTTTACTGACATCGGTCTGAGGCAAGAAAAAGTTTCCCCAATGGGGTACTTATCTCTTTTAGAAGACTTCGGTTCTGGATTCGGAATGAAAATCTCAGGAGTCGGCCAACCAGCACTTGAGAACTGCTTCTGCTTCGGGCACTGTGCGGCAAGAAGACTGAAGAAAATGACGTCAGCTGCATCTTATATACCCCTGTCGCACTGACGTCAGGGAGGAGGCGACAGCAACCGACGCCGGACCAAGACTTTGGAACTCTGGCCAACTGCGGGACCGCCTGACGGCAGGATAACCCAAGTGTAATGACTGCAGCAGTGTAACACGATGAACATCATTAGCTTTTCCTGAATATTCTGTTCATTTCATGACTAAACATACCATCTGTGGTAATTACCATATTTTTTGCTTTTACCAGGCAACTGTACTGGTGATATTTGTTAGCGTTAATACCGGCTTTTGCTGAGACTAGGTCTTTGGACATGATGCTTTGAGGAACTAAACTGAAGTAAGGAATATAATTTTTTTTTGAAGGGGCTATGCACTGCAGGAATTGTGTGTATAGGGAAATGAGGCAACGGTTGCCTATTGCATGCATCCAGAGGATGTGAGGAGGTAACATACTTTGACTTTGATTAACTCAAGCTGATATTATAATATCAGCTTTATCTACGTTGTATAATTTGCTTGCAACTTTATCTTATAGTATGTTATTTTTTATTTCTTTATCTTATTGTATATTTTACATTCTCTGTATTTGTACAACGTTTTTCTCTGTCAATTAGACTTGGAGCATTTCTCCCCGGGCTTCCACCAAAAATGGGCTTTCACTGGCCCAGTGGACTTTTCTGGTAAACAAATGCCAATAAATAAATAAATAACATGACCGTGAGTTATAGTTATGTCATGGGCAAGTTGACAGTGTGTTCCACTTTTCTGAGATACAATGGGACGTGCAGTTGTGCTGTGGGTACAGGAGTCATTTTATTGTATTCTGAGGTACATTTTTTGGGGCAGTTGCACTACACCTTTAGATAGGGTTTTACAGTTACAGTAGTTCAAAATTTTAGGGTTATGGAGAGTTTTTTTAGGATTAGTGATGGGGTTTCAGGGTTAGGGCACAGCATTAGGAGTAGAGAGGAGGGTTTTGGATTAAGGTCATGGATGGTGTTTTACAGTTAAGGAAGGGGTTTATGATTAGCTTTAGGGATAGAGATTTAAGATTAGGGACAGGAGATGAGATTGAGGGTTAAGGATGAGTTTTATGATTTAATTTTAGGGATATGGATGAGTTTTAAAATTACCATTAGTGATGAAGTTTTAAAGTAAGAGACTTTTAAGGCTAAGGATGGAGTTTTAGGACTAGAGTGAAGGATGGGAGTTTTTAGGGTTATGGAGGGTTTTAGGATTAGCTTTAGGGAGGGAGTTTTTAGGATTACGAAGGAGATTTTATGATTAAGGTTAATACACTGGAGAAATGGAAAAAGATATTAGTTACTTACAGCAAAAGGTGTAGCTTACATTTGCATTTCAGGAATTAAGATATGCAAGTGAGTTATGCCTGCATGCTGTGAGTAACCATCTCCCGGGAAGTGTTGCCAGCTAGTACAAGTGCCATAGCTGGAAGCATCCAGCAGTACATGAGTGTGTGACAATGAGGACTTATGTGAATCTGGTTTCGTGGAAAGGAGGTGATGAACAGTCAGTTGTAGGACAAGAAATGGAGTCTGCCTAAACAGTAATAAGCTACATGTGAACTGTATGAAGTGCTGTGTTCAGATGTTGAAATTAATTATTCTGTCATCTAATCAACCTGAAAATGACAAACTCCAAATACTGGAACAGCAGGCATCGAGCACAAAAGATGCAAGTTTACCAGTTTCTGAGTGGAAGCAGATTTGCTCTAAACTAACTTATGCAACAAAAGTGTGATAAAGTTTGCCTTAGCATAGCTTACTGGTAAAGCAGAAGGTAAAACAGTGCTCATTTAATAGCATTCTATAGATACTGGGTGGTAAATTTTTTTCATATAGGTAATTATACACCTGAAATGGTAATGTTTACAATATTTAATGAGTGATTGTCAGTACGTGCATGGCTGCAATCCTTTTCATTGAGTCTATCAATTTGGTTTGGTCAGCCTGTGTAACCTACTAACCTGTGACAACTTAATAATGTGACCATTGGCTTCTATAATTGGCATCAGGTCATACATTTGAAAATAACATACTTCAATAACAGGAGACTGTAGAACAAGTTGTGCTTCTCTGTTGAATGTTCAAAAGATGGAAGGCATTTTCGTTTGTATCAGTTTTTGTATACATTAATTCTTTTGAAGAAAGGATACGGTTTCTTACCAACTAATTTCTACCCTTCACATTTTTATTTTGTGTATGTTAATGAGTAAGGAAATACTTTTTAGTGGGATTTTGTCATTACCTCATTTATTAGATGGACTCAAAAACTTAAATAACTTAAGAACGACTTCCTGGATATTAGGAAGAGCAACCCGACATCAAAATCACGGAGTGCTGCCCCACTCTAGGTCTGACACTAAACATACCAATGAGAGGAAACGCTTTCCAAAGTGTTATCTGCAGCCATATCTCTCAAATGCACTGCACTATGAGGAATGTGTTTGTTCATTCTGAGTCTTAAAAATGTCATGTTCAATGCAGGTCCACAATAAAAGAGTGTGTCACATTCACTGTTAAGATATTTTTTATCAAATATCTATAGTGAATGCTACTTACTCATATTAATTCTTCAGAATAGCTTTTTGTGAGTAGAGATTAATGCATTTTAACTGTGCTACGGCACTCCCTAGTCGAAGTGTTTAGTAAGTGTTCCATGTTTTGTCCATTAGTCCCATATTATGAGAGATGTTTTTTTATTTCACATTTTGGAGATGCAAAGTTGAGGTATTTCTGCATCAGTTGTTTTCACTTGTGGAAGGCTCAGCACTTAGTTAAATTTTTCTTCGAGAGTTCTTGTTTGTACATTAGCTGTGTTAGGTTTTGATGTGAAAAGCATTACATTTGTTCTTTCGGTTAACACATTTGAAGTTATGATGATAGTTTTGTGAAATGAATGGTTAACCCTACTGCCTTCAAATCTTGCTTTGTTTACAACAAGGTACAGACAAACAGCTGCTATTTCCATTTAAAATGGTTCATACTACCATAGTAACGTTGTTAAACTGTCTGGAATGAGTATTTGTATGTTTTCTTTAGTTCATTTATGCTTCACACCATTTTTGTCAACAGTTATGAGATGGTGCTAATGAATTTCATCTATTTGTTGTTAAAAATAGAACTGGTACTGTAAAGTGTGTTATTCTGCAACACTGCTACTATGAGGGTTTCCTTTTAAAGCTAGGTAGTGGGTTGTTTCTTCACAGAGTTATTTTTTGAATGTTTAACAATACAGCTTCCTAAATGTTAATTTGATCAGATTTTGTTTAATGCTAGATATTACCATGTTTACAGAATGTGGTTTGTTTCATTTTGGTCACTCCGTCACTGAATTTTGAATTCATTTTTGTGTACTTTCTCTCATTGCTGTTTTTGCACAGCCAGATCCAGCACTGAGGGCTGCCACAAAACTGACATTTCATCTGTGCATGCATTGTACTAAAGACACATGCATATTTAAACATTGGAACTCCATTGCTCCCATTCCAAAGTGAACATGGAGAAATGTGTGTGTGAAATGTCCCAGTTAGGGATGGAAGGTTGGTTAACTTATTACAGCTGAAACCTAGACTACAGACTAGAGCCTGAATCCTCTACACCAACTACCAAATTTTCATCAAGTGCATTTTTAAGGACTGTTGAGTTTCAGTGCATTTTCTAAGAATGTTAAGTTTCAGTATCTTTTCAAAAAATGTTGAGTTCCAGTTCATTTTCAGAGAATGTTTAGTTTCAGTGCATTTTCAAGGAATGTTGAGTTTCAAAGGAAGAGAAGTTTACTGCTGCTCATGCAAAGTCTATTTTCAATGTGTAACTTTGTTTAGCAAATGGCTATCATCAGTGTTTTTGCTACAAAAACTGAAAGTGTTTGCAGCATAACAGGTAGCATACTTGCCTTTAGTGCAGAAGGCTGTAGGTTCTACTCCCCCACCATGTGCTTGGAGTGCTGATATTGAAGTGCTCTGAGTGTGTCCTCCTGTGGATGAGATGCCTAGTAACAATGAACCTGTTGTCAGTTTGACAGTCATTCCTTTCTGCAATATTACCGGCTTGTCTTTTTTTTTATGTAACATAGGCACTTTATTCTTCAAGGGCAGCAAACACTGAAGTTGTACATGCAACACCAAAATGTAAAGTTGTTCACCAGTATCAACCTCTTCATTAGTTATATATCTCTTTACTGTGAAATTATTCAGATGACTTTTACTTCTGCAGGGAGATTGTGTATATTGACTGATATTGATGGATTTTAATAACAGAAGCTTGAGTGGTCTTTGTGGTAGATATGTTCTAATGTGAGTAGTTTTTTCATTATTGGTTCATACATTTTGTTTCATTGCTTACTATAAAAATGTTCAAAATTACAAATTTAAAACACACTGTAACAACTGGTGCTGTATTATACAAGGAATATAATTTAATACAATCAGGATGGTGCATCAAAGACCACATGTATGTATGCATGGTCCTAAAAATATATGTAAGGGGCCCATGGTTTGAAAACATCCCAAAGGTAAACATAATCCACCCACTGTCCAGATACACTTTCTTTAAATGCGGCTTTCAATGCTATTTCAATGAATGTGAATTTCAAGGGCAAATAAGCTTACTGTTCATGCCAAGTCTGTTATTATTGTGAGACTATATTGTTTGTTTAACAAATGGCTATCAGTTTTTGTGCTATAAAACTTGAAATAAAAGTTTAAAATATCTGTAATCATTGTAGAAATAAGGACGAAAATAACATACACATTGACAGGTTTCAACAATATTTACTGTAAATGGAGAAGAATAGCCAAGTAAAGGGAGACTGGAATGGCTGGGGCAGCTGTGAGGGGGGTTCCTGATCCATTACTCTGTCTTGGGCCCCATTTGTGATAATCCAGCTCTGTGTGTTAGGGTATTTTTTATGTCTTTTTTCTGGGTTTTATTTACATTTTCAGAAAATGTTATGAGCTGGATTACAGCTGATAAAAAAAAGTAAAATAAATTGCTTGTAATTAAGGTAGTCCCTGTACTAGGAACACTGCATAACATTGCTCTGTATCAGATCACGTAGTCAGTTGCTCAGGAACGTTTTGATAGATTTTAGTAAAGTTCCTCTTCGCTTTATGCTTATGAATTTGAATAAAGCAGAGTGTGTGTGTGTGTGTGTGTGTGTGTGTGTGTGTGTGTGTGTGTGTGTGTGTGTGTGTGTGTGTGTGTGTGTGTGTGTGTGAGTGTCTATGTGTGTGCAGTTAGGTCCCTTGCTAAAGTAGGAGTAGTAGTTTAGTCCTCTCTCCATAATAAAATGCTACAGAAGCAGTTTTTGTAAGGAAACTTGCTGTGTGTGAGTGTTAGAAGGAATGTTCATATATTTCCATTTCTTCCCTGACACTTTGCATACAACTGCTCCATAGGAATTCTTGTCATGGCTGTGCTGCATGTGTCAGAGCTCAATGTTGGTAGAGCACCTTCTATGTCTATACAAGCAGACCCTTCTCCCTTAAGTAACCTCAGTGTCACTCTCTCTCTGTCCTTAGGAATGCTACTGTGGCACAGTCCTTTCTGCCCATCCATATGTATCATTCTATGGTGTATTCAAAGACCCTGCCCACGCACTTATAAAGCATGGTTTGGGCTGTCTACCCACTTCAAAGCAACAGATACACTGGGGCTATCTTTACCCCTAATGGGGATAGTGCAGCAGGTGATACCACATTCCAGCACTGTAAATCTGGCCTAAAATGGGTCTGCTTCTGTCTCCTTGCAATGCGGCACAGTCTATGCAGTTCTGCGCATGAATTGGCAGCACATCTTGATATGTGGGTTGCTAGACCTCTGACCCCCTTGTCACCGCAGTGCCACTTTAGCACTATTTACACTTACCATTTATGATGCACAATATGCACTTGATTTATGGTGATGACAGCTATCAAGGTCAGCTTTTGTTTTTGCCCTCCATACCCAGTACTGATAAGCATATTTTAGTGGTATACAGACACTGAAAATGTGATGTACCTCTAAGCTTTTATGCCCCACTACTGTTATAGGTGCATAGGTTCAGTTGTCAAGCTAATAACCTACTGACCTTCAAGAAGTAATATGATTACCCCAACCCCATGCTGATCATTCCTAATTCCTATATACCTATCAAGATTATTTTTGAAGGACTGACTTTTCCTGATTGTAAGAGGAAGTTTATTCCATAATCCTAGGAGACAGTGGGTAAAGTATATGTTACTTTTTCTATTAATGACATTTATCTTTAGTGGTGCCTGAATTTGGTGCTTGTTTCCAGCAGTGAAGGTCAGTCAGGCATTCATATTTCCAATTTTAATTTCAGACATAGACTTTCACACAGTACCATATCAGACATTAAAGATCAGGCAGAGACTGTGTGTAACTAACCTTCAGGAAGCAGAATAGAATAACAGTTTCAGAAGCCTTTCTGGGTTGTTTTCCAGCCTTATTATTCTCCTTGCAAGGAAATGTATTTTTCGTTCCCTGAGGTAGCTTGTCTAAAGAATACAAAACACAGCACTCCATTCATTAATGGGTTGAATCAGTGAGATATAAAGTGGTAAATTGATCTTCCTGGAATGTCCAGACATGCCTTTTAGAATTTGATTTATTACAGAACAGTTTTTCAAGCTCTGCATGACCTTTAGAAATGGGTTACAACCTATGCCTTTATAACACAATTAATGCACGCTGGTCACAGTTTATATTATTGTCTTGTGTTCGATTGCCTTTGGATCTTTAATGATGTTATTTTATTATGTAGTCATAGTAGATATTTTTACCATGCATCATCCTGCTTCGCTTAGTGACATTAACACTGAGTTCATGCCTGCTGAGCTAAATATGTATTTTTGTACATTATCTTAGATTTATATCTATTGAAGTAATTATGCTAATCGGCTTGTAATTATTATCATATTTGATTATCCATAGCTCACTCCCCACGGCACTAATGCAGAGTACCTGTAAGTTACCACTGCCTAGCCCTTTTGGGACAGACAGTTAGACCTCCAGCTTAACTTCCTGCATGCTGTTGCTTAATCATGTTTTATCCATTGAATTATTTATGGGTTGACATTTAGTGTCTTTAATTTGTCAGTTTCCCTTATAAGGAATAGTGTCTAAAGTTTTAGCATGGTCAAGATAAACATTATGCACTGTGAGGTCTTCATTAATCGCTGTCTTCAATGACTGACACGATGCAGTGAAAGGAGGTATATCCTGAAATCTATGGAGCGTATTTTGGCTCGTTTAACCATAATTTAGTAATGTGCTGATATTAAAATAGTCTAAGCAAAGGAAAGCGGTGGATCTCTTCTGTATGACACCAGTTCCTTACCCACTGAATGAACACCAACGTGTTTTTGCAGTATGCAAGTAGCATAGGAGGTGATGGGAAGATTTTGCCAAGTAGGTGTTATTTTCCTATGCTTGATAGCATGTTTGATGATACCACATATCCTATTGAATATGTGAGAGGAAGGAACTTCTTGGTCTGTTGATACAGCATGAAAAATAACCATGTCATAGTTATATTTAATCAGAGCTGAGGTCCCTAATTTTGGCCCCAGGCAGACATGACACTGCCAGAAGCTCCTTACATTGCCTAATGATATACACACCAAATATCTGACAGACAGTGGAGTCACCAGTTAATAGGATATTTGTGGTTACCAGGTTACAATGTCTGCCTTATCAGTACTTGCTGTGGTCACATCATCTTCACTGGGAATATCAAATGCACATGCAAGCCATGCCACTATAGAAAGGGATTAAGACTTGATATAGGTGACCAGACATCTCTCCCAGACATGCTTTGAAACATCTGGTACTGTCTATAAATTTGTTGTGTGCTGGATAGGAGTTACCTACTTCTACTATCACCACTGCACCACAGTGATCTACAGATGAATCTATATTTCTGTCTTTTCATAGCTGCTGTCAGAGCAGCTGGATGTGTTCCTCTTTCCACAGCCTCCACTTTTGTCTGTTTACTTTTCACACACTCCAGAGGTGCACTTTCTATACTGCACTCACCTTCTTCAAATTCCTGAATCCGCCACTGGTCAGAGACCCAGTTATCTCTAGACAGATTCCCTTTGGCCCACGGATGGAGTTTACTGGACTTTAGATTTCCTTCTTCAACACAAATTATCATTTCAGGGCTTGCTATAGGTCACCTTCAATGCTCTTGGAAGAGCATGAAAGATTTCTAAATATACTTACTGAACTATTGATAAGTAAAAATACCTTTTTGATGGGTGCTTTCAGCAATCCATCAACTAACTGGAGTACCTATACCATAAAGATTGAGGACACCCAAAGATGTCTAGGCATAGGAAATGGTACCTCCCTTGTACAAATATTTACCAGCCAATTAGGGGATAAAATCTTTTTGACCTCATCCTCACCTACATCACACTTGCTTACACTACTAGTATAGTTTTCTTATCTCTGATCAGATCTGATCATAAGTCAGTTATCTTCTCCTTTACAGCATCTAAACACATCACAGCAAACACATATGAATTCATGGATTTTTAAAACAAAAATTCATTAAAACTACATGAGGATATCACAAAATTCATCTTCAAGATTCCTTGCCTTCATGTAGCCCCAGCTGTAACTTTTGCCAATGAAGTCTGCTCCTGTCTAGCAGATACCATAAACCCACTGTTGCCTTTCCGAACCAAACAAACCAGGACATGTGAAAATAAACCACCTTTGTGGTTTTATAATAAAAGAAGGACATAACTAATTAAAGCCTACAATTAATCAATATCTATCCACATTAAGCATATTAACAAAAAGATCAGCAAAAATGTGACAGCTAACCTAAGGAGGCTCAAAGCAGAGCACAAATTAAACT
>NC_056736.1:263880586-263888086 GCF_019279795.1 Protopterus annectens | reverse complement strand
GCAATGTGGTCACTGGGATAGCTCTTCCGTTAGACAATGTGGTCACTGGGATAGCTCTTCCATTAGACAATGTGCTCACTGGGATATCTCTTCCATTAGACAATGTGGTCACTGGGATAGCTCTTCCATTAGGCAATGTGGTCACTGGGATAGCTCTTCCATTAGACAATGTGGTCACTGGGATAGCTCTTCCAGTAAAAATGTGGTCACTGGGATAGCTCTTCCATTAGGCAATGTGGTCACTGGGATAGCTCTTCCATTAGACAATGTGGTCACTGGGATAGCTCTTCCATTAGGCAATGTGGTCACTGGGATAGCTCTTCCATTAGACAATGTGGTCACTGGGATAGCTCTTCCATTAGGCAATGTGGTCACAGGGATAGCTCTTTCATTAGACAATGTGGTCACTGGGATAGCTCTTCCATTAGACAATGCGGTCACTGGGATAGCTCTTCCATTAGGCAATGTGGTCACTGGGATAGTTCTTCCATTAGACAATGTGGTCACTGGGATAGCTCTTCCATTAGGGAATGTGGTCACTGGGATAGCTCTTCCATTAAACTCGTTTGTCCAAATGTGTTTTATTCTGAATTTGAAATTTGATGTAAGAGTTTTGGGTTCTTTAATGGTGAACGAGTCCCATGGTTTTTGTTGTAGAATAAAACAATGTGGTTTATGCATTGCAGTTTTGTTATGGAGGCTTGAGGAATTAGCCCAGAGTGAGATTGTCCACTAAGTTTGTCCACTAAGCTTGTATGAAGGGGATTTTTTTGTAGATAACAAAGAGAAGCTTATCCTGTAATTTTGGATAGAGCTGTATAATGTTATATGTCAATTGTTTCTCTTTTATTGGTACTTAGTTTTATTAAATTTGTAGATCTGATATTAGTTCCCCTAGCAGTGCATTTCAAGTATAAACTTTGAAACATAACTGAATCAGACATTGTCTTATGGACTAGGCAAGGCAAGCTCTTCATGTGCAAGAAACAGAATATAATGACATTTCCTTAAGCTTTTCTGTTTAATTCAAGTTTAACAATACAATAATTTTTCTAGTAAGCAATCACAGTGCCTCGTCATTCTCTTTCAGGTGACTTGTTTGAAGGCTTTAAAATGCAATGCTGTAGTCAATAACAAGTCAGATCAGTTGTATACAAAGTGGTACAATGATTTCCAATGGCATGACTAGCCATGGCAATTAGAATTAGATGGGCCAGAGAATATGCTTTTGAATTTGCTAGATACACATGCATCAAAGTTTAAAATTTAAAAACATGCTGATTTTGAGCTAAGCCAATAACATTTGTTTTATAGCATAATGGAAAAGAACATTTAAACTGTAGACAGTAGAGCTAAATACTTAAATGGTGTATCACCATCCATCATCCTAAAAGATCTGCCAGTACACTCAGTGAGACCAATCACCTACAACCAAGATCCCCACCAGTGGAAAAGAACATCTAAAGCATGATTAGTATTTCAACTCATTATCACATGCTGCTAATGTAATCTTTCTCTATTTAATGGATCTAGTTATCTTACATTGCACTACTAGAAAGCTCCTGCCCCCTCCACTATAACTAAATCAATATAAATTATTCATCTAATAGTTATTAAGCAACAATAGCATATCCTGCTAATAAATATTAGTAAAATGTATTGCTTAACCATCCTGTTTCTAACAATAGCATATTTAATAGGCAGATAGTCATGAAAAAAAGAAAGAAGAAAATTACACTTGCATTACTGTTCATCTTACAGTCCCTACGGAAAAAAAAACTTTATGTAACTGTCGGTCTCCTAATTTAATCAAGCATAGTAACAGAGTTTACCTCAATATACTGGCTAACATAATACTATCTGCTGCTATTTTCTTAACAATCAGAAACAGTGGTGCAAAATCCACTTTGCTTGTGGTAGCTTAATCTCTGCAAAATTGCCTTAATAAACTCACTTTACTTCTAAATGTAGCTCAACTGGTTCATTCTCTTGAGAATACAATAAGCTGTGTATGGAGAGACTGCAAGATAAGAAAAGGCATGCATAAATCTGTTTGACCTTTTTTTACACTTCCCTCTATTCCTTTGCATAGTATAACTCTTTCTGCTAGAGGAGTCACCATTTTTGATTTCCTGGTGTGGTTTTTGGCTTCTCTATGGCATTCTGCAGTAGTGTACACATTTAAAAGTAAGTTGAAAGTTGATTTTTGACATAAAACATCGATTCTGGTGTTTTTACTTATGTTAAAGCCTTTTAAAGTATAGAAACACTCTGTCACAACTTTGGCATCTATTCTTGGCATTTTTACAGCACAGATTTTCAGCTTTGAAGCTACTTTGAAGTATCAAACACTAAATCCAGGCAGATACTGATTAAATAATCCTTTTGAGACACTTAATGGGTTCTAACATGCATAATTATTTGATAAAACAGACCCCCGGATTTACTATTCCTCTGTGCAGGGCTAGCTTAGTCCTGCACGGAGGTGGCCGTTTAGGAGCAGGATGGCAGCTCGCCATGCATAGTAATGAGGCGTGCTGCCTGAGCTCCTAATTTTACATGGAGCATGTAAGAGTGCAGGGGGCATGTCTGAGAGCAGAGCTCTCAGAATATACATGCCCCCGCAATGAAGAACAGCAGAAAGGGGTAACAAATGTGCGAGATTGCTCATTGGTGTCCACATATCCTCACCAACAGTCCCCCATGGGACCAGATGACATCCCAGGCTGTGTACTACATGAACTACAAAATTAACTGACACCTCACCTAAGTGTCATGTTTAATCATAGCCTCACCTCAGGCTTCGTGGCCACTGAGTGATACACAGCTGCAGTTATCTCACTCCATAAGGGGGGATCCAGCTTGGATCCCAGGAACTACTGCCCCATCAGTCTGATGAGCCAGATCTGCAAGGTCATGGAATGTATTATCATGGAACTTATAAACAAAGACATTGGCAACCTTCAAACACTGGACCCCACGCAGTTTGGGTTCATGAAGGGCCGATCTTGTCTCCTGAACCTGATTGACTTCTTCGAAGCAGTCTCCAGAGCCGTGGAGAAGGGTAAGGTGGTCCACACAGCCTATCCGGACCTTGCCAAGGCCTTTGACACCATCCCGCACTCTGGAATCATAGATAATCTTACTAAGCAGGGCATTAATCCCTACATCACTCGATGGGTTGCCAACTGGCTTACTGACAGAACCCACACTGTAAAAGTAGCCGACTCCAAATCCAGCTCCAGACAAGTGACAAGTGGAGTACCTCAAGGTTCAGTCCTGGGATCGCTCTTGTTTGGCATCTACTTCTCTGAAGTACAGGCCAACACTGAGGGACTCTGGCTAACAAAGTTCGCAGATGACTGCAAACTGGGAGCCATTACTGAAGCCCCAAATGATGTGGATATTCTACAAAAGGGCCTTACAGAAACAGATGCTTGGTGCCAGAGCCATGAGCTCAAGCTCAATGCCAAGAAATGTATAGTTATCCCCTTTGGGAAAAAACATGTACCCATGAATTACCACATAGGTAGCAGTACACTAAACACTGAAAGGTGATAAGAGACTTAGAGACACAGGTGGACAGTGGTCTCACCTTCGATAACCACAACTGTCAGGAAATCCTTCTATGTGCCACACCTCATCACTAAGGGCTTTTCATCCAGAAAAAAAGGAGGTCATTGTCCCACTGTACTCATCTGTTATTAGATCCATTATAGAATACAATTCCCCATTTGGTATGTACCTCTCACGACATCTGCAACAACTGGAAAGACCGCAGAAATACCTCACTAAAAGAATCACAGGCCTAAAGCAGATGCCCTATGCTGACCATCTAAAAAAGCTCCACCTATACTCTGTCGCATATCATCCACTCAGAGGCGATCTTTTCTTAACATACAAGGCCATGTCAAACCCAGAGCTGTTGGACATGCTACACTTAAAGAAATCCCAATCCCGGGATCTAAACCTTGTCATCACAATGAACGTAACATGCTGGAGGGATAGGTTCCTGACACAGAGTCTCCCCAGACTCTGGAATAGACTGCCATTACATATCAAGCAGAGCACGTTTTTGGCCTCTTCAAAAGGAACCTTGATGATTGGATGGGAGATAGGAAATTCACCCTAGGGATCATGCCAATTGCCCTGCTAGACAGGGGTCCAGGGAAGTAAATACTGTGGGAAGAAATAGCCAGGGAATTGTTATGGCTAGGCTTGTATAGGGCCTAGGGCCAATAGCTTAGTACCAACCTATAAAGCTATGAACAACAAAAGTATACAGAAATAAAATGAACAAACCCTTTATTTTTTTTTAAATCCGATTAAAGCTAACTGTAGGTGCACAGGTGTGCCCACTGCTTAGCTATGGTAAATGCAGCTTAAATGGCTAAACAGAAAAACAAGGAAGATATATGTAAATGAAGCAGCATAGCAATAGTGTAGTGGACAGAGTATTCGCCTTACAAGCAGGCATTCCTGGTTCGAGTCCCACTGCAGCACATTCCATTTTCCATGGCAAAGCATGTTTTGACTAATATTTATGTTGCATAATCCACTAAATAACATGTATTTATGAACTGGAGTACTGCAGTAAATGCACATGTGAGATGTTAGTATCATAGTGAATAAAGCACTGCTAAGCAGGTTTAAGCACCAATAAGCAGTAGTAAGCATATTTAAGCACTAGTAAGTGACCTTAAGCCTATTGCGCAGGGGTAAGCAATGTGCACACAGGTTAAGCAATTCTGAAGCTAACTGTCTGTAAGCAGATGTAACCAGAGGTTAGCAGTGCTTACCATTGTGCAAACCCGCACTAACCCACTTACAAATGCACAAAAGTGTCTTAATCACTCTGTTTCCAATGGCCCTTGTTCTGCCCATCAACAAAATAAACAGTCATGCAGGTCCCGAACCCAGGACCCTATACACCATAGTCACCATTAGTTAACCACCAAGCCATCACAGAAGTACTGAAGAATGAGGTATCAGCAGACAAGTCCTTACCATAGTCAAACCAAACTGAACCTGTGAAAGGAATCAGTATGCAGACATATGTGCCTTAACCCACTACATAACATAAATATGTGAACTGGAGTACAGCAGTAAGCCCAGAAGTCACGTGTAATTGTAATAGAGTGTTGAAGTCCCCAATAAAACACAAGGACCCCATACAGTGTATGTACACATGAATCATGGATACCAGGCATACATATAAGGTGTAATGAATAATAAATCAATGCCAAAAAGTAATTATAAGGCAAAGACTAATGTAAGCAATGCTAAGCATTGCACAGGCCAGCTTAAGAGGTGTAAACAATGTGTAGGCCAGCAAACTCACTGTGCCCAATGTTATACCCCTTTAAACAATGCCAACCCTAGGTAAGCAGGTTTGCCCATAGCCTAGCCTTTTCAAAGCCAGCCAATCATGGAAAAGTGCGGGAAATCAGCCTTACTTAAACCCAAGAGGTGGGAATACATCTCATAACTGGTTGTAGCTTCCCCTTCCAGATACTATGTCAGGAAGCGGAGAAGGTGTGCGCTTTCGGGTGCAGCGCTGGTGCATCCAGGAGTCCAGAGTCATGGCAGGAGTCCTTGTCAAAGACCATGATCAGAGACTGCTGCAGGGCCAGTACAACAGCTCCCAATATAAGGCAGAGGCCTGGGAACATCTCACCCGTGACCTCACCAGTACCACTGGCATACCCTGAACTGGTGAGCAGGTCAGGCATCACTATGCTGACCTGAAGCAGCATAAGGGGGACCTCTTGGAGCAGTGGATCCAAGAGGCTAGAGTGGCAAGGGATGTTCCAGTTGTGTGTAAGTATCACCCCACTATGTGTGTAATAATCGCCAGCTCAGGTATATCATGGATAGGTATGGCTAAATATTCCTCTTATGTCCCCCACAGCTGCATGGGAGCAGGCCGCAATCCAGGAGGCCCACATCAGTCACCTGGCGAGGGTGTGATATGAGGCAGGTCAATAATACTCATGCATTTACTGTCATAGGAAATAAAACTAAAAGTAGCAGTAAATTAATTGCCTGTATAAAACCTGTATTGTGTAAGGCAAGTACTGCATACACTAGAGAATATGGCAGGAAGAGTCTCATATCATTTGTATGTAAATAAAAGTGTAATATCCTGACAAAACAGGTCTAACTACTGGACTGCATGTGTATATTCTGGTATCATATGGTAATGTAGATTCGCAATCATGCAATAGTACTGTTGTATTAAGTACTGTTATCCACACCGTGCACCATAAATTGAATGTGTAGGAATGCCTGCATATGACAGGTGTAATCCCCAGAGACCATTTAGTACAACTGAAAGACACATAGACAGAAAAGAGGGAAAATGCAGACAACAAAACCCAAATAGCACATGCAACTGAGATGTGAACTGTTGTCTTTTTAGCACACACAGCCATGGTTTGAATCCTGCCAGTGGTAGTACTCTGCATACAGAATCATACCCCACAACTGTACACATGAGGCCAGAATGTTTAGTATATGGGCCCATATCTGCTGCCTGTCCCCCAGGTAAGTCTGTGGGATGATCCCAGATGTTTAGCCAGCAAACAAGGAATACAAGTGATTGTCAAACATCTATGAGAACAAACCTCTCACCGTAGCAACCTCTGACACTCTTAGGAGAGTAATAAGCCAAGTATGTCCTATCTACACCCTCATGTTGTCAAGCTGTGACCAGAGTGTGTACAGTAACAGAGTGAGATGTATGTGCATAATACTAATGTGTAATCTGGAAGTTTGTGTGGCAACAGTAGGGTAGTGCTAACAAACATTGCTCCCACAGGTATGTCAGATATGAACACTGTGCTGAGAAATAAAGACCATTATAACCTGTACTGGTACTGTTCACTCTGGTATTGTAGGAATTGTGAGTGTTGCAGTTTCCCTGAATAATAACGTATCACTGATCACTGGCACCTACACTGTGCTACATAATATAACTGTGTAGGAAAGTGTGTATATTTGTGTGTCAGGTCACTAAAGGTTGAAGAGGGCAATATATTCGATATGTCCCAGCACACCTGCATGTGGTCAACACATGGCCAGAGTCTGTGCAGAAAAAGTTGGATAGCTATGTGCATAACATCAACCTGGAATCTGGGAGTATGTGTAGAAACAGTTAGATAGTGTTAACAAAAATTCCCTCCACGGGTATACAAGGTAAGAGGTGTATACTGCAGGTAAAGCCAGTTCATGTATAATGACAACAACAGCCATATCACTGTCCAAACTAAGGCTATAGGGTAGTGTAGTAAGACTTGTAAGGTACAAATAACAGCACTGACTAGGAAGTTAATGTGGACTACAGGAATATACTAGTTGTTAATTGACATCTTTCTCCCCCTGGAATCTGGGAGTATGTGTAGAAACAGTTAGATAGTGTTAACAAAAATTCCCTCCACGGGTATACCAGGTAAGAGGTGTATACTGCAGGTAAAGCCAGTTCATGTATAACGACAACAA
>NC_056736.1:263783086-263875586 GCF_019279795.1 Protopterus annectens | reverse complement strand
GACCAAGAACTACGACATCTACCACAGTCTGTACACAGGCCAAGGTACATATTAACAATAAACACACTGCCGACAATCACCATAAGTACACAGACCTCAGTACTGTACACACAACCACAGAATGTCCAGGTTATGTCATCAAATATAACCCCTACTATACATAACATGTGTAGCAGTCTGATATCTCACTAGCTTATCAGATATGATGTCACAAATTATGGTGTACAGCACATATGCACCCTTTACTGCATGACATATGGACAAAGGTTGAAAGGGTTGTGACTGGAGGCACACACACAAGGCCAAAATTGACATGTTGCTGTGATAACCTCATACATTTACTGTTGTAACAGGGTTTGTTGCAACATATGTCCTATGAGGGATATGAAGTTAGTAACTCACAAGACTGTCACCATCTACAGACTGCAATCCTCACACTACCTTCTGTAGTTCACAGATAGGTGCTCTGTGGGTAACACCTGAAACAAAAGGTACCACACACTGGTCAGTCTGCAGATGACCCTACAGATGGGTGTTCCCTCATAAACATAGCACTGACATGGCAGGCATGAAAACATGTAGGACAGCCATATCCACACACACCCTGTTAAACCAACATTACTCCAAATGCAGTATACCAGCACTTACAGTCTGTAGTCAGCTCAGGCACATCCCCCTCCTGTGTGTTGGCCTGTTTCCACAGTGTATGTTGATAGAGGTAAATCCCCAATCCATCTGAGATGCTGTTTGCCAAACAACAGATCGAGTTCTTGCTCACAGTGAATGAAAGGCCCTACACCAACCTGATGTTCCTAGATATTGGTGTGTGTTTCCATGCAATTGGCTATGGGAATGTTACCACAGCTGTTCCACATGCAATCAGCTAGAGGAGGGCTATAATTCATGTAGAGGCCATCAGCTGATCCTGAGCATCACTTAAAATACATATGTTGCTGCCTAAGCAATGCAGGTGTAAGTCTCCACATCCACCAGAGGGGCAGAGAGAGAGGCAGACAGAGGCACAGAAAATCCAGGGAGGGGTGGGAGAATAAAACTTAAGCATGTGTGTGTCACACACCTACCAGTATAGGGTATCAAACCTCTGATGACTATGTAGTGCTATCACATGTCCATGCAGTTATTGGAAGCACCACATAGATTACATGTTGGGAAGGTCTCAGAATGTATATGTGATGGTGAGTGACATCTGCAACAGGGATATGGTAGCTTTGTGGTAGGTGTAGTACACGTGCCTGTCCACATGAACAGGTGTCAGCATCAACACAGCCACACTCTCACAGGGACACACACACATTGACACACTTGGCAGGGTCAGGAATACAAATCATCACTAGTGGGATTGCCACAACACAGTAATGTGCAGGTATCACATGCACCACAGGGGTCATATGGAGGTTATATGTGCAGAAGGTATGTGGAGGTGTCTGACATCAGACAGCATGCTTCAGTATGCCAATCAGGGTTGTAGTGATTGTAAATGTGGTCATATGCATCATAAACCACACACACAAACACGGGTGCCAGTACTGACATGGATGAGTGCACTACTTCACGGGTGTGTTGTGGTCGACGGTGCCAGACAGCTATACAAGGCTAGGTGATGGGTATACCTTGGCATCAGGCCACATGACAATGGTCTGCAATGTGGCTCAGGTGTGTAGTGTTTGGGGTTGCCCACACAGGTGGGTATTGTATTCATGATCCAGTCACCTGGGTGACTATTGCATGTGGCCTATGCTGTGCATTGCTTGCCATGTATGTGTTCCTTAATCCATGATATGGACAGTGTCTGGGATGTGCACAACTCCCACATGCATTTATTTATTTTTATTTATTTTACATTTTTTTACCGGGCTGGTCTGACTGGATATATTTCCATTTTCAGCAGAGGCCCGGGGAGAAAAGCTCCACATAGAGACAAAACACAGTTACATTATACATAAAAAGAAAAAAAAAGTAGCAGGTTAAACATGATTCAAGACTACAATACAGAATTCTACATACATACCCTGTAGAGAAAACAGTTAAGTTGTAGTTATAGAAATACAAAATAGAAAGGTTCTGTAACAGTAAAATATTTGTGGCAAGAGTAGAGCACATTCAGGAAATTTCTTTTACATTCAAAATTCTTTAATGGATTGTAATAGATGCTACTTGTAAAAGAAGTAGATTGTTAGGGAAACTTCTCAAAGTGTAGGTAGTAGAGAGCGAATAGAAAGAAGGTGTTAGAGAGAGAAAAAGAAAAAAAAAATGCATGTACTGTCACGTGGAACTGTACTTCGGGTGTCTGGCCCATATTGTGTACACAGATTGTTATCATCAGATGTGCCAGTCCTGGCCTCATGTGGCGGGAACTGTTAATAAACAGCAGGTTGACCCTGCACCTACATTGATAGCATGATACTGGTATTCCTGGTGTCAGTGGCATCTGTCCATACAGGGTTTGTGTTTCAGGCATGGTATGTCCTTTGTGGGTCACATTTGATGGCACCACAGGTGTTGCAGGTGTCCAGTGGGGAAATGGGGGAGGTGCACTGTCAGCATGTACATGCCTATTAGACTGATGGACAGGGTGCCATGCCTTCTGTAGCCCATTTAAATCACACCATGGTTACTATCAGTGGGCAATATCCAAGGTACTACCAACATAGCAGCTGTTGCCTAGGCAAGTGTGTGTGTGTGTATATGAGACATGGGTTGAGAGTGTTCCCTGGGTAATACAAGGGTTGCTAACATTCAGCTGGCATCGATGTCACATTTAGGGGTATGGATTTGCACCCCAGCCTCTCGGCTATTTCACATATGGTATCCCTGTAAGGTGGACATTGTAATATATACTTGGCCCACCATATAAGAAGTTTGCAAAACCCGCACCACATTGAGTCCAGTTGTTACACACTCAAAACCATGTCCACACAGGAGATGTATGACAAACACAGACACACACACACACACACACACACACACACACACACACACACACACACACACACACACACGTCAAGTCTGGGATTAGAACTCCTACCTAACGAGTATATTACAGCACTATGCTGTTATAGGACACTTCATGGAGATTACTAGAGTACTCCTTCCCCAAAGGTGTATTTCACAGTGAATGACATCAGCAGGATTGACAAAGTAGGGCATTTGAATTGTACTGAGTGTGACTAGCCTAAATGCATTGCTCCCTACACAGACATAGAACCACACACAAAACATCCACAACTGCCATGTGTGGGAATAGAACCCCTACCAGAGTTCTATAACACACTACAGCATGATGCTGTTATAGGATGCACGATGGGGATTGCTGGAGTACTCCTTCCCCAAGGTGTATTTCACAGTGAATGACATCAGCAGGTTTGCCAAAGTAGGGCATTTGAATTGTACTGAGTGTGACTAGCCTAAAATGCATTGCTCCCTACACAGACAAAGAAACACACACAAAACATCCACATCTGCCATGTGTGGAAATAGAATCCGTACCAGAGTGCTATATCACACTATAGCATGATGCTGTTAGAGGACACACCATAGGGATTGCTGGAGTGCCCCTTCCCCATAGGTGTATATCACAGTGAATGACATCAGCAGGATTGCCTAAGTAGAGCATTTGAATTGTACTGAGTGTGACTAGCCTAAAATGCATTGCTATCTATACACTACACACATACACACACACACACACACACACACACACACACACACACACACACACACACACACACACACACACACACAATTGCCAAGTCTGGGATTAGAACTCCTACCTAACTATTTTGTCACACAGCAGCTGTACACAGTTATGGAACGTGCTACAGTGATTACTGGGCTACACCTTTCCCAGAGGTGTATTTCTAGGTGGATGACATCAGATGCCTTGCCAAAGTAGGACATTTGAATTGTAGGGAGTGTGAGTAGCCTAAAAGGAATTGCTCTCTACACAGCCATGGGCAGACACACACACACTTGCCAAGTCTGGGATTAGAACTCCTACCTAACTGTTTTATCACACTACAGCAGTATGCAGTTATGGGATGCACTACGGAGATTACTGGGCTACAACCTTCCCAGAGGTGTATTTCTAGGTGGATGACATCAGCAGCCTTGACAAAGTAGGGCATTCGAATTGTAGGGAGTGTGAGTAGCATAAAAGGAATTGCTCTCTACACAGACAGGGACAGACACACTCACACACACACACACACACACACACACACACACACACACACACACACACACACACACACACACACACATATATACTGGGATTAGAACTCCTATCTAACTATTGTATCACACTACAGCAGTACGCAGTTATGGGACGCTCTATGGAGATTACTGGGCTACTTACTTCCCAGTGGTGTATTTCTAGGTGATTGACATCAGCAGCCTTGACAAAGTAGGACATTCAAATTGTAGGGAGTGTGAGTAGCCTAAAATTAATTGCTCTCTACACAGACAGGGACAGACACACACACACTTGCCAGGTCTGGGATTAGAGCTCCTACCTAACTATTGTATCACACTACAGCAGTACACAGTTATGGGACACACTACAGAGATTACTGGGCTACAACTTTCCCAGAGGTGTATTTCTAGGTGGATGACATCAGCAGCCTTACCAAAGTAGAGCATTTGAATTGTAGGGAGCGTGACTACCCTAAAAAGTATTGCTCTCTACACAGACACACACACACACACACACACACACACACACACACACACACACACACACACACACACATGCACACATGCACACATGCACACACACACACACACACACACATTTGCCATGTCTGGGATTGGAACTCCTATCTAAGTAGTTTATCACACGTGCCACGGAGATTACTGGGCTACAGCTCTCCCAAAAGTGTATTTCACAGAGGATGACCTCAGCATGCTAGCCATAGTAGGTCTATGGGGAGGGCAGTGTGCGTGCATGGGCCATAACCCATTCATCTAGAGGTTGACATACCACATGCGGGCACACACAGGGTTCTATTTCACAGGTACGTGTGTACAGCTGCTAGATGACTACTTCCTTGTACAGTCATATTGCACAGCTAGCACTTGCACCACATAGTCTGTAATGCTGACAGATACCAGTGGCTAGTATATACAGTGAGTGACATCTGAACCTCATGTGGTTGTGGCCCTTTGGCTGTGTGCTGGGTAGGACAGGCCTAGATGGCTCCTTGTCACAGTCACCCTCTTCCACACATCTATGTACATCTACCTTTGGCTTATTATAGTGTGTTGTCCTTAGATATATGTCTGTATTCCTATCCACTGTGTGTGTAAAGCATAAGTGGTGCATACTGAGGAGTGTCTGCAATAACACCTGCGACTGCTGGATATGAATGGTCCACTGGTGTTTGCAGACATGGCCTTCATTTGATTAAGTGTGTGAGCATGCCCAGTATGTCCTTTCAGTATGTTGTTGACTGACATTGCCTTCATTTCTCTAAGTGTATGAGCATGCCCAGTATGCCCGTCTGTATTGAATGTGTGGATCGAGTCCAGGTAGTTTGTACTGCAGTACAGACCTTTGTCTTGTACACCTACAGGTAGCATACTGTTTCTGCAGGATATCCGTCGAACATTTGGCAATATGGGGGCAAACTGTGCAGGGGATAGTGTGTACTGCAGGTGATTGTGTCTGTGCTGCTTCAGCTGCATGGTACTGCTGTTAGCAGGGATATTCAGATGTGTACTGTTATACACATTCATGTTTTCTATCCTCATGCACTGTCAGGTTGACATTCTTGCTCACAGTGATGTCTTGGGGACAAGGGTGACTGCGGCTGTGTCCAGTATTGTGGGCAGACACCTACGTATTCATGGTAAGTTATGCCATTCTGGAGGGGGAGTTGCAGACACTTGTTGCTGGGTTTGTGTATCCGGATCAGCACCTTGGTACAGTACTGGCAGAGGATCCCATATTTGTATACCTATCAGCATGACAGTATGGGCTTATCTTGATGTGGCAATGCTTCACAACTGTACAGATTCACACAGGTCAGCCAGGGGCAGGGGCCATGAGTCAGGACATTCACCCTATTGTGGTGTACGGGCAGGTGCGTAGCCACCCATGTATGTGTTTGCAGCCAGGGATAGTGTGTGCATACATCTTGGTGTCAGACCCTGCACATTCCATGCTGCCCATGCTCCCACCCTCCCTCTGTTATTCTAACCTCATCCATACATTATGCATACATTCTCTGATACTTTCCCTAAGGGTATCGCCCCATCACAGGTGTGTGTTAGTGTTGGTCCACAGTTCATGCAGTGGGACATGGTGGACATGTTACTGTGGTTTGTCCACATGGCCTTGCATATGGCTTATGTGGAGAGTGTTATGTTGTTATTTGGGTGTCCATGACATAACATGCATTGGCAGTACGTGTGAGACACAGGCCTTTGGCAAACGCCTGTGGGGCATTAGGTGTTTCTGCATGCCAGATGTGGCAGGTCATTGCATTCTGTCAGTCCTACAGTCCCAGACCACCATACAGTATATTCCCCTGGGGTGACAGGGTAGGTGTGATAGGTGTTCATGCCAATACCGCCTAACAGTCTTGCTCAGGTGGTGTGGCTGCTGGCAGGGTGCTACCTACTGCTAAAGACACACCTGCATGGGACACCTGCACTGCATGCTGCAGTCTTCCACTATTGCCATATATAGGTGTGGTCTTAATGTACCCATTCCCCACAGCAGGGATATGACCAGAGAGGTGCCTGTGGGTGGTGTTTGCATGAGCTGGGTGCATGTGTACTATGGACACTACTTGCATCTGACACACGGATATGTATTGGGCATTCCAGTTATGCTTGCATGTGCAGGTACATCAGCTGTTACCCAGTACATCAGTCCTACCTGCTTTGTGATCTGTGAGTGTTTGGGCAGACAACACCAGTATCCCCTACTACAGGACCAAATAATGTGATGCATACCTGTATGTACATTTCCAAGGGTGTGTCCATTTCACAGTGACACAATATATACTGTATGTCTGGGGTACTTTCCCCTGTGTACTGCTTGTATATGTAGACCAACAGCCATGCCATGTCAGTCTTTCAGATGGTGACATATATCACCACCATACATTTGCAATGGCTTACTGCTAGCTTGTGCTATACTGATGGGTATTGTGTATGGCACTGCAGTTGTGAGGACTTGTCCCTGTCATCAACAGTAGTGGGCAATGGCCACCAGGCTTACCTCAACATGCATACATACCAACCACTCTCACACGATATGGGACACACACCAACCTAACACACACATACCTGCATATTGTGCAGATGCTACAACCTATCCTGCTACCTTGGCCACTTCTGTGCATCTGTGCTCCACTGGTATTAAACCTACACATGCATGTTACTACATTTCTACTTAGGGTTGTGGGGGAGCACACCTGACTGTTACAACGTGTGTACATCACATTGGGGAGGCACACCAGACCATTACTACATAATTAAGTAGGGTTGGGGGGAGCACACCTAACTGTTTCTGCATTCCTACACAGGATGGGGGGGCACACCTGACTATTTATACATATCTACACAGGATTGGGGGGGCACACCTGACTGTTACTACATTTCTACGTAGGATGGGGGGCACACCTGACACTTGTACACATTTGCTATGACTGTACTGGTATGTCAGGTAATCCATTTCACTCTGTAGTCTAACCTATCATGCTGACTAGAGGCATACCAGTGTACTACAGATCTTAGCTTTGATTTTCCTACATATTAGTTTCTGACTTCCTACCCTTCAGAACTAATGTCCCACTGCCTGACCTGCTGTAGTCTGTCTGTGTAGGTCTGGGGGGGAGCTTCTCCATAGCACAGCCTTTGTTTGTGTTTGTCTACACCTCTCATGTTGGCTGTAACTGTTGTTGGGTATGTGAAACCCACTGACTGGCATGTGTGAGTCACTTACCTTGTGAGTGTCCCAGTATTGAGGGTGGTGCTGCAGAGCTGCATATGTTGGATGCACATAGTACACTCCCTAAACATGGTTGAGCACAGGTAGTGTCATGTTCGGCATCCCTTTTACTGTATGTGAGAGTCTAATAGAGGTGTTATTCCCTGGGTCACTCCTGTGTCAGTGTATGTGCTATGTGTTGCCTCTTTGCCAAGGCCAGGGCACACTGGGCATGCCTCCTTCTGCCTAGTGGGGCAGGCTCAGGTTGTTCCTCCTCTGAGTCATTCTGTGCCTGTGCAGGCCTTGGCGTGTGGCCCTGCCCCATGCTGTTCCTGCTGCAGCTGTTTCCGCAGGATCATATTGTGTAGTTCATAGGTTCATAGGTTCATAGGTTCATACTAGGCTATCTGCCCAAGGGCATTTATAAGCCTAGCCCATAGTTATTTGGCTTTCGCCACCCCTTTAGTTTGAATAAAACTATGCCTATTATTTTGCTGTGCCTCTGTCAAGCAGTGACACTGAAGTAATCCCTGGGGTATATCTGCGATCCCCCATCCATTGGTCAAGATTCCTCTTGAACAAGGCCAGCGAGGTGCTCTGCCTCACATGTACGGGGTTTTGTTCCACAGCATAGGAGTCTCTGGGTGATGAATCTGTCCCTCCAGCATGTTCTATTAATAACCGTGTCAAGGTTTAAGTCTCCGCCCTTGTGGTTCTGAGGGATCTAGATTTTTTGAGGTGAAGCATATTCATCAAATCAGGGTTTGACATGGCCTTATATGTCAGGCACAGGTCACCTCTGAGCAAGCGGTATGAGACTGAATAGAGCTGGAGTTCTTTCAGTCGGGCAGCATAAGACATATTTTTGAGACCCTTTATCCTTTTGGTGAGGAACTTTTGGGGCCTTTCCAGCTGCTGCAGGTGTCTGGTCAGATACATTCCGAATGGGGCATTGTACTCAATCATAGGTCTAATGAGTGATGAGTACAGGGGCGATGACCTCCCTTGATCTAGATGTGAATCCCTTCATGATCAGGTGGGCAATGTAGAAGGTTTTCCTAACTACTTTAGCAACATGAGTGTCAAGCGAAGGCTACTGTCAACCTGGGTCCCCAGATCCCTGATGACTTCTTCTGTGCTCAGTGGATTGCCACTTATATGGTAGCTAGGGGTAACCTTGTTTTTCCCGAAGGGTATGACTATGCATTTCTTGGCATTTAACTTTAGGCCATGGCTCTGGCACCAGTTATCCGTTTCTGTGAGGCCCTTCTGAAGGATATCTGTGTCAGATGTGTTTTCGACTATGGCATCCAGTTTGCAGTCATCTGCAAACTTTGTCAGCCATAACCCTCCTGTGTTTGCTTGTACTTCAGAAAAGTAGATGCCGAACAAGAGTGGACCCAGGACTGAGCCCTGTGGGACACCACTTGTGACAGGCTTTGAGTCTGACATGGCTCCAGCAACTCTGACCCTGTGGGTTCTGTCACTTAGCCAGTTTGCAACCCATCTTGTGATGTATGGGTTTACATTCAAGCTGATGAGTTTTTTGATGATACCTGAGTGGGGTATTGTGTCGAAGGCCTTTGCCAGGTCAAGGTAGGCTGTATGGACTGCCTTTCCCTCATTAATGGCCTTGGTGACTGTCTCAAAAAAGTCAACCAAGTTTAAAAGGCATGATCTGCCTTTGACAAAGCCAAACTGGGTTGGATCCAAAGTCTGCAAGTTCCCTATGTCTTTATTTATGAGTTCCATTATGATCCTCTCCATGGCTTTGCAGATAAGGCTTGTCAAGCTAATGGGACGGTAATTTCCAGGGTCGGTGGAGGCACCGGCCTTGTGAAGTGGGACCACAGTCGCCGTGCGCCACTCCTTGGGTACGTATCCTGAGGTGGGGCTAAGATTAAACAGCTGTCCTAACTGTGGGTTTAATTCCTCATTGAGTTCATGGAGCACACAGCCGGGGACACCATCCGGTCCCATGGATGCTGTGTTTTTTGCTTTGGAGAGAGCAGTTCTCACCTGGGCATTGGAGATGTTTGGGGGGCTACAATCCTCTGGTATAGATATCTCTCCTTTTGGGGGGGAGGGGAGTTTGCACTGAACCTGTCAGCCAGTATGTTGGCAATGTGTGTAGGTTCAGTAATCTTCACATCATTTTGAACTAATTCTGAGCATATCTGGGAGTTTCCTCCTAGGTTTCTAACATAGCTAAAGAAGGCCTTATGATTGTCTTTTGAATCCTTGGCGATTTTTCTCTCAAAATTTGCCTTGGATGATTTTATGAGAGCTCTTAGTTTTTACTTATAATGATCAAGGGTGTCTTACCTTTCAAGGATTTTGCTCTATCTTGTAGTAGCTTCCTCCTTTTGTTGTAGAGCTTGTTTATGGCTGGGGTCCACCAGACTGACGCTTGCCTTTGGTACAAAGAGTCTTAGTTTTGTTTGGGATTGCCTGATCCATGCAGTCCTGTAGGTGCTGGTAGAAGGCATTTGTAAGTGATTCAGCGGTTTGAGTAATGTTTACCACTGGCTCAGGGGCCTTAAAGGAGACCACACTAGTTTTTAGAAGTGTGAAGTCGGCTTTGAGAAGTTTTTCACTGTGGTCTTTTTTGTTTCAGGTGGGGGCGGATGAGGACCTCCAGCGAGATTAGTTTATGATCTGATCTCACCAGTGAGGGGTATACTTCGGTGTTGAACATTGTGATCCCATGTTCGTGATGATGAGATCAAGTATGTTTTCTCCTCTTGTGGGGATGGTGACTAGTTGTTCCATGGCATTTGAGTTTATGAACTCCAGGAACCTTTGGGCTAGAGTGTTTGGGCTTGAGTAGTGTTCCCAGTCTATATTAGGGTAGTTGAAGTCACCTAGTATGATGGTGTTTGGAGATACATTTATCCCTCCATTGTTTTCAGGAAGGCCATGTGAGGTTCCTGAGTTTGAGAGGGTGGCCTGTAACATGCTACAAATTGCAGAGCAGTCTTGCCTATGGTTAATTGCACCTGGATGGTCTCCGATGCATCGTGCGTTGCCACCAACCTTGAGGTGTGGGTGTCCTTTATGAATATGGACACCCCTCCTTTCTTGGTGTTGTCCGGATTTTGGGGCGGGCATGATATGAGGTGAAACCTGCTAGTGCTGGGGTGCTCTCAGGAGCCTTGAACCAGGTTTCTGTCACAGCACAGACATCGATGTTCTCCATACTGAGAAGGGCCTCGAGTGCGTGCATCTTGAGATTGAGACTTCTGGCATTGAGCAGCATTACCCTTAGTTTTTACTTTTTGTGTTCTAGGGTGGTAGGTTTAGAATTTGAGCCTTGCCTAAAAAAGGCACTATGGGGGTGGCAAGAGCCTTTGCCAATATCCGGAAGCCTAGGGGTGACAGGTGCAAGCCGTCCCAGGCAGACAGACATTGGATCCCCTTTGAATGACACCAGAATTTAAGCCTTAAGGCCGTATGGCACATATGATGACAATTTGGGTACATGTAGCTGGTCTGTACTGCAAGGCTCCACCAGATGTGTCCAGGCACTGGAACTGTGACTTGAGCATCCCAAACACACGCTCTACTATAATTCTGGACTGTGCATGTTCCTCATTATGGAGTTCTTGTTTGGGTGTGTGCGCATTTCTGATGGGTGTCATCAGCCATGGCTCCAATTCATATCCAGCATCCCCCACTAGGTGAAAGGATGTCCCCATTGGTAAATCTATGGTACAGCTGCGTCAGATGCCAGATGTGGGAATCGTGATAGCTTCCAGGGCAGCCAGCACACACATTCATTATTATGCCCTGGGCATCGCACACGACCTGGCAGTTGATGGAGGGGAAGCCCTTGTGGTTGATGTAGACCCTACCCTGCTCACCAGGTGGTGCCTTGATGTGTATGTACATACAGTCTATAGCACGCACTACCTGAGGGTATTCTGCTATTTGGGGGAACAGTTGCATATTGCTGGCCAATGCCTCACGGGTGTTGTGGAAATATACATGCTCACTGATATGTGCTGACATGGCATCCAGGAACTGGTAGAGTACCCTGGATGCTGATGACTGTGAGATCCCCATCATATCCCCAATTGGCCTTTGGAAGGTACATGTAACTAGTATTCTTAGGCCTACACATACTTTGGTATCCAAAGGGATGGGTTCCCCTCTGTTAGTTCTGTGTGTCAGGTGTGGCAGGCACAGCTCAACAATTTGCTGTAGGAGGTCCCTGTCCATCCTATAGCACTCCACTGTCTCCAGCTCATGTAGCCCCTGGTAGGTTACCCTGGGTCTGTACACTCTTCTCCATCTCCTCACTGTGGGTTGGTCGACAGCATTCACATCCTCTCCACCCTCAGCCTCTTCCACAAGTTGTTGCATGATAGCTATTGCAGCCCCTATCATTTTGTTGTTTTGTTTGTTAAAAGTTCCCCGCTTGTATACACTGATGGTGTAGAGTGTGGGAAAAACCAGAGGGGAAGGTGTTTGCATAGTTTATAGTAGTGTTCTGGGCTGGGCTGGTCAGCTGCCTGTGTAATTGGCTGATTCTGATACATTTCACCTGCCAGCTATGCTAGTTCTCCTAGATTACCTTCCTACTGTTTTCCCTTCCTATTGCATTCCTGTTTAAGCCCGGGGGGCACCACACAAACAGAGTGCTCAACTGTGCATAGAGCTGTGATTTCCTCGTTTAACTTTTTTTTCCTTTAAAACCCTGTGCGTGGCGTGCACACCCGCTTAGGCAATGTAAAAAGTGCTAGGCAGACTCAAACATACCCCCTTGCTTAGCTGTGCTTAGCCAGGAGAAAACCTGAGCCACAAGTCTCCAATCCGCTTACAGTATGCCTGACACACACTCTCATGATGTCAGCTAACTCCTAGGCTTACACCAAGCTATTCATACTCTTACACTGTTGGGATCTGACTAGCATTATGGGGAAAACTGGGATTCACCATCATTCCCATCATTTGCACAGGATTGCCTGCTATTGCATAGTTACATGTCTCACACTGAGCCTCCCCCCTTAGCAGCCACTACTCACTGGCCATGTTGTCTTCTGCCTGCCATTGACTTTCATGGCAGAATAGTGAATTTAGTTTAGAATGCTTATTTTAGGTTTATTTTATTATTCCATCCCCGATCCCGTTGGCGTGCTGCTGCCCTACGCTTAAACAGCCGAGAAAAAATAAAAGTTGTTTTTTTTTTTTTATTTTGTAAGCTGTTTGCAGTGCCAATGGCCTTATACTTGGCCATTGGCATGCTTCCTGACTGATATGCAGCCTTTATTTGGAGCTGTCACGGCTCTGTTTTGGATTTTGCAGAAATGTACTCAGTTACTAACCAAGTACATTTCTGCAGATTACACTACTCCTGCACGGCCGGTTTCAAGCTTCCTGGATCGCAATTTCACCTCATTTGTATGGATTTCTCCTGCAAATGGGGTGATTTGCATACAGGGGCTTAGTCCATGCAGGACTAGTGCAGGAGCGCTCGTGCACGCCCCTGCAGGCTGTTCCTGGATTGCACGGCAGACACATTGCCTGCTACAGCCCCTGCACTAATCCTGCACACCGTGCAAGGCATGCAGAATCCGGGGAGTATTTTTTCTGCTAGCATACCTGTTGCAGAATATATTAAGAACAAACCATGTTTTAGAACTTGTTCGCTGCATTTTGCCAGACATAAATATAGACAATTACACTTGTCGATTTCTTGTTTCTGATGCAATCCTGGTGAAACATAAGTTTTTACTTGTGCTGTTGGACATGTTAAACTGTATTATTGTTAGTCAATCTGCATTTTGCCAAACATACAGATTGCCATTGCCTCTTTCAGTTGTAATACTGGCAAATCATATTTTTTTAACTGTATGGATTTTCTTTTTTTAAAGTACACTGAATATATATGATAAACCGCGGTGGTGGTGCTGCGGTAGCATTGTTGTCTCACAGTAAGACGCTGTCAGGTTCGATTCTCAGCTAGAGCGTCTTCTGCGTGGAGACATGCGTGAATGGGCGTACCTTCATTGAAGGTTGTGCATCAGGGCTGGTAACTCGGCACGTAAAAATCAACTACCAATCATTAGCAGACCGGAGTTCCGCTGTGGCGACCCCTAGCCGGGAAAAGCCGAAAGACACAAACAAAACTGAATATATATGATAGGTATTATATTCCTACTTAATCTTGGAGACTTCATTAAGATGTCTACAGGAAATTTATACAACTTGAACATTCACTGTGTAAGCTAAGTATTTAATGTCTCCTTCTTGCTCTCTGTATATATTATTAGCCTGCATGCTGGTATTTTAACATTATAATACTTATTTCTTGTGACTATACCTGACAATTGACTGTTATAGTGCAAGGCACATGAGTTTATATGTCTTTCCTTATTAGCTTTATATTTTTATAGAAATAGTTTGTCATAGTAGGCGCTGCTGTAGCAGGGGTGCTTTTCCAGTATTTATTTGGTGTAAGTAGACCAGGATGGGGGCACCTGAGTGGTGTGGGGGGCACCATGGAGCTCTTTTGTCTAGGGCACCAGCTGACCTAAGGCCACTGCTAGGTATTTCAGAAAACAGACTGTGCCTAGCACAATGTGCAGGCAAATATATTATTTCTGTCTATCATTCCTTCCTACATTTTTGTGCATGCCTAATGCCTATTGTTGACAGCTATTTGATTATAAAAGCACTAGATACACATAATTCCATGCTATTTAGGCTAAAATGATACCCTTGACACAGATATTGAAATATCACTGATGTAGTGTTATGCATTTTTATTTTATAATCAAATATGAAATATATGTTTAGCATATTTAATATATATATATATGGATAACTTGCTCTGTTTGAGTAATGTACCAGATATTTCTAATTGTGAGACAGTAAGTGCTGCCAAGAAATGATAGTATTGGCAAAGGTATATATTGTTTGTAGCATGCAGAGTTCTGGGGTAAACTGTTCTACTTTCTGAAAAGTATTTAGATACCTACTAGCAAACTTGTTCACTGTGGAGTTTTTTCCACATGCACCCTAAAGTCCTTACAAAAGTGTTTTTTCTTCATTTGCTAAAGGACCTCAGGAATGGTGGTGAAGCAATGGTGTATTTGTGTTTATTTTTCTTAACCCCTACACCTCTCTTCAACATTAAGCACAATTTGCATTTAATGTTTCTCTCTTTGTCAGCTAACTACATTTTAACACTGCTTATTTTTTCTCTTTTTATCTATAGACAGTAGAACTAAACACTTATATAGTGCATCACCGTCCACCTTCCTTAAAACTTTTCCAAAACACTTGGTGAGACCAATCATTTACAACCAAGAACCACCACCCTCGCCAGCAGAAGAGAACATTTTATTATTTCTGTTTCAACTCATTATAAGAAGGTACCGATGTACTCTTTCTCTGTTAAATGTATCTAGTTATCTTACAGTGTGCACAATACTAGGAAGCTCTAGCCCCTTCCGCTACAACTCACATCTCGAAAGGCACACATAAATGTGGCTCTTGTAATTACTGCAGTTTTTTAATAGAACGTAATGAGGTCTTTGTAAATGGAAAGAGGATTTCTGTGTATTTTTTTTAACAATTGTAATACTAGGGATCTTGTTTATTTGGCTTTGTGTAAAAATTGTAATTGTTTTTATGTGGGAAAGACTCAGCATAGGTTTAAAAAATAGATTTATGAACATTCTCTTGATATTAGGAAGGTTAACATGAATAATGCTCTTGCAAAACATGTTTTTGAAAACAGTGATCATGCTTTTGGGTTTGTTGCTATTGACCATGTTAACAGAGATCCTAGGGGGGGTCCTTGGAATGAAAGTCTAGAGCTTAAAGAATTGCAATGGCAAATTAGGCTCAATGCATGTGTCTTTCCTGGGTTAAATGAAAAAAATTCTATTTTAAGTGTTTTAAAGCTGATATCTTTTTATATTTAACATTTAATGTTTTTATGTATATATATTCACATGGTTTGTACTTTGACTTGTATGTGTTTTTATTGGATGTTTTTTACATGTGACTTGTGGGAGGGATATTTAAACTGTTTGGTGACCAATTTCTTTTGTTCTGAGGAAGTCTTGTGGATCTGCTTTGACGAAAGCACTTAACCTGTGTTTGTGCAATAAATTTGGTCTATTTTTTCCTGGAGCGGCTGGTTTGCTTTGTTTCTCTTGCTGGTTCTTAGTTTGAGGTGTGTGTCTACTGATAACTCACATCTCTCCTAAAAGCAACTCACCCACCAATCCGCATTCACATACACTGTTCACAACAGCTCCTTCCTTTTTAATTTCATCACAAATATACCCGCCAAATCCCTCCAACCTCTTTAACTATAAATATGTAAAAAGCAACCTGAAAACAATGCACCTCCTCCTTATAAACGAATCCACATCTAAATGGCATTTCCTTCTCTGTCACTCAGCCACTCATCTGAAACTCGGTGGTGACATCCATCCAAACCCAGGCCCGACTACTATATCAAAAACTGCATCAATATCCTCCCCCACATCCTCCATACCTTTAGCTACAAACAACTCTAACACAATACTACTTAATATTAGTCTCAAAAGTGTTTGCATTAAACTCCAAGAATTCCAAGAATGCCTAGCACTTCATATTAGCTGTAGTCAGGGGTGGCCATGGTGGTGCAGCAGTTAGCATTGCTGCTTCACAGCAAGAGGTTCTGCAGTTCAATTCTCAGCAGGGATGCCTTCTGTGCAGAGTCTGCATGTCCTCCCTGTGGTTGCATAGGTTTCCTCTGTGTGTTCTGGTTTCCTCCCACATCCCAAATACATGCTGCAGGAGGACTGGACACTCTAAATTGCCCCTAGGTGTGTGTGCCTCCTGTGGGAAGTTGGGTGCCAGGCTGGCAACTTGACACTGTAAAACTCCACTGCCAATCATTCTGCAGACTGTTGCTCTGCTGTGGTGACCCCAACAGGAAAAGCTGAAAGGAGAAGTATAGCTGTAGTCACAGAAACCTGGCTAAAACCACACATAAAAGACAATGAAATACTACCTCCAGATTATAACTTCTTAAAATTTTAATAATAAAAATCTTATAAATTCCTTCATTCTTCTTCATGTGTTATACTTTCTTAGCCAATTTTATTTGCACTGGTTTTTAGTTTTTCTAAGACTTAAGGTCTATCCGTATTTTTTATGCTACAATATTTATTCAGAGTACCAGTAATGTTAAATTCTATTGTTTATGTCTTTGTAAATTTTTTGATTTATTTTATGTCTAATTATTGAATGTTTGTTGTGGAGCTTTTCTCCCCAGATCTCCACTGAAAAAGGGCTTTGTCCCATTTCGACTAACCCGGTTAAGAAATGTCAAATAAATAAATAAATAATAAATAATAACCTTTTCAGATCTGAAAGAACAAATAAATGAGGTGAAGGAATAATAATTACATACAAAACCTTCTCCCTAGAACTTACCCTTTATCCATACCCTTCACCCTTGTTTCACAGTACAGAATACCTCATAGCACATTTTAAACTAAATAAAAGAAAAAATATCTGCATCACTGGACCTTACATAACACATGTTATGTAAACATAAATTAGTAGCATGGAAAAACAACTTCTGCACTGGGTGTATAACAATATACTTCATGAAACCATTATAATGGGTAACTAACATAAACTAGGACCCTAAAGGCACAAACATCCAATCAATGTATCTATTTGGTCACTCAAAATTAATAAAAGATAGAACTAGAATACATAAACACACAAATAAGGAATCCATCTTAGACTAGATTCTTACAAAAAAACAAATAACATAAATTCCTCTGGCTACATATCTGATAGTATCAGTGACCATCTACCAACTTACACTGTCACAAACATCTTGACATATGCAAGCAAATAGCTTATAAACAGATGGGCAATCTAAACTACTTTAATCCAAGGAACTGCATCTCCACAATCAAACTCTACTGCTGGAATATCCTAAAAACATACCACTAGATGATGCTGTACCCATTTCAATAATACTTTCCTAAACATCTTCATAGGTTTGTACTAGGCTATCTGCCCATGTGGGCCATTTTAACCTAGCCAGCTACCCAATGTAAGAATCAAACTCCACACCTTGTGTCTGTAAGGTAAACACTTTAACCATTATACCAACCTCCCACCCTCGATAGCCACGCATCACTCAGAACTAAGAGAGAGAGGTCAAACCCTGCAACCCTTTCAACAAAAGACACCAGGCAAATACTCTTTCAAAGAGACAAAGCATGGAAAATATAAACACTTTAGATACTTCAGAAATCTTGCAAAGAAGTTAATAAACAATGACAAAAAATCCTATTTCACCAACTTTCAGACAATACATTAAAACAATCCCAAGCTATTTTGGTCCTCTATAAACAAACTACTACACCCTGGCCAAATAACTACCCCCACACCTAGATTCAGTAACAACCCGGACAATATAGCAACCCAGTTCAACTCCCACTTTAAAAACTCTGTACTCTCTCTTAATAAACAAAGCACTACCCTGACCTCAACTATTAACAGTATTATATCATTCTCTTTCAAACGAGTCCCAACTAGCACCATAAAAAATACCTACAAAAATTCAACCCAACAATCTTAGCACAAACAACCTACCAACAGGGTACATAAAACTCACATCTCAAGCTCTAGCCTTCCTTGTCTCTATAATAATTAATCAGTCCTTAAAAGGAAAACCACATCCCAGCCATCTGGAAGAAATCCTTCATAATTCCACTCCACAAAGGTGAAAATACAAGTGACCTATCCAACTGCAGATAAATAGTTATACTATCACCACTGTCAAAATTATTAGAAAAATCTATCCACTCCCAGCTCCTCAAATATCTCATCCAAAATCATTTTCATTCCAACACCCAACACGGCATACCTCTCAACCTCTTAGAGCAAGAAATCTGGACAAAGCCATGAATAAAAGTGGGACAAAGGCGTAAATATAAGAACATTTTTAAATATTGCTCTTACAAACTTGATAGAATAACAGGTTTTGCATTAGCATGAATAATCTGAAGGGGATTAAGTCTGAAACTCAAATGTCTATCATTATTTTCTAATTGCAATCGTTAATGATTTGCCACTCATTTTCCAGTAAACCACAATTTTATGAAAAACGGACCAAAAATATGTGATGAAAATCTGGACATTCTGTGAATATCTGTACAGCTGAGAGGTATGTTTGAACATAGCTTCCTTCTCAGTCATAGCATAATTACTACACTTATTAGCTTTACCAATACTAACAAACAATGGTAATCTAGTATCAACACTATTCCTAGATCTGTAAAAAGCATTTGACACAGTTTCCCGTGAAAAACGTCTCACTAAACTCTCCTCTCCAGGTTTAAATCAACCATCTCTCACTTGGTTTCATTATAGAAAATGTGACAGAAGCCAAATTACTTGGAATACTAACAGATGACAAACTCAAATACAACCAACATTTTCTCTAAACTATCAAAAATACACACACACACAAAATAGGCTCAGTATGTTACAGTATCCACAAGAAAATCCATAGCAGAAACCTACTACTCCCATATCTTCATAAATCTTTACATTACCTTCAACTCCAAACTTGATGCATGCTATAATAAAATAGCAAAATATGCTACATATTCATCTCATAAAATCCAACATTGCACAGTGTTATAGGACCTAATATGGCTTGAACTCCCAAATCAGCTAACCTACTCTCAACTCACAGCTGCCCACAAACTTAACTACAAGCCAAATAGTTGCCTCTCTCTAAAAAAACATATGTCAACCATACAGCAAGAACATAACACTACACTCCAATAACAAATCTCTCCTAGCTGTAACTAATTCAAAAAACTCTACTGAAAATTCACTCTATTCTCTATTTTTTTTTCAAAACTGTGGAACTGCATACCATTAGAGTTAAAGCTTACAGAAAACAATACATTTTTCAAAAGTCTGCTAAAACAGCCTCGGCATTGCACTTGGCTCTGCTCTTGCTCTACACCCGTATGATTTCTAATCCAGAAAGAAAATACAAGCAGCAATACCTCTGTCAAAATGATTATTGCTCTGTACTAACTTTCTCTATGGTGATTACTTCTCTTTATGTTCTACTGTAAACATTTAATTCATTATATTTCTTAACTGCTTACTCCTATTTATTCCCGTCTTCCTCATTGCACTACTACAGACTAATTCGACCCAAATTTAATCGCTGTCCTCCATTTGTTTCTTTGCACTTCTGTCTTCTACAACACCCTGATGCAAATGCACAGGCTTTCTCTTATTTTCTTACTTTCTACAGTCCAAATTGTATGTTGCAAGCTTTAGCATTAATCATCTGTTACAACTAATTATGTATGCAAAAATGTATATGTAACCAAAATGGAATATTATATATAATGTGGAAAATGAAAGCTTTTCTCCCCAATCTCTGCTGAGAAAGGGTATCTATCTATCCCAATCAGACTTTTTTGGTCAACAAAGATAAATAAATACAAATTAACTTTTTTTTTTTTGTTTAAGGGTGTAAAAAAATGGTGGTGCAGTGGAGCAGCGGTTAACATTGTCACCTCACAGCAAGAGGTTCTCCAGTTCAATTCTTGGGTAGGGTATCTTCTGTGCAAAGTCTGCATGTCCCCCATGCATTTGTGAGGGTTTCCTCCAGGTACTCTGGTTTCCTCCTACATTACAATGGCATACATATGTCTGGAGCATTTCTCCCCTGGCCTCTGCTAAAAATAGGTTCTGTCCTAGTCAGAATTTCCTGGTCAACAACTGTTAAATAAATAAAATTTAATCTATAGTCTGCTATTGTTGCTAGGTCTTTGAAGATGGTATTTTTTTTTTTTACCATTTGTTCTATAATCATAATTTATGTCATTTTCCCAACTCTCAACATACTACATTTATTGACTTCAACTATCCTTCCATAAATTGGGAGACTTATACTGTGCATCCTTAGACATATACAGCCAGAGATTTCTAGACTTCATAACTACAAACTGTCTAGATCAGTTTGTCTGCAGCCCTGACAACTGTGAACGTGGAGCTATTATAAAGACCTGCAGAAAAACAATGTTGTATACCCAAGAAGATACAACAACATGGGAACAGAGGACACCTAGATCCTACAAGAGAGCTTGTTCCAAACAAATAGCTGGTGTCAAAGCTATGGACTAAAACTTAATGCCAAGAAATGTGTAATCATATCCTTCAGCAAGCATCTCACCCCTTGTAATTATTACAGTGACAATACCACTTTGAAAATTGAGCCTGTAGTTACCAATCTGGGAACCTGTGTCAACAATGAGCTGTCGTTATATCAGCACATATCCACTACTGCAATGAATCTTGAATGGGGGGAGGGTAGTTTGGCAGGGATTATAACACAAGGGTATGATAGTTACATGCCCATCTGTCACTGGGACACAGTGACCTGTACATGAGGGAGATGTCTGGCAGTTAGTTCAGAGGGTTAAGGCTGTGAGCTGTAGTTTCTGTGGAACAGGGTTTGATTCCCTAGCTCTCATTTTCCTACTGTGCAACTTCTAGCAAGTCACTTAATCAGAGATTGATCCTGCATCACCCCTGAAAAGGGACTGCATGCGTCCAGTGGACCTACCTGGTTAACAAATGAATATCCAGCAAAACACCTCTATATATCCCTTCTATATGTATGTCTAGGATGTGACTGCAACACCCTGAACCACAAAGTATGCATATACCCATATGGTATTCACAGATGCTGTCATCACTGTCATGTACCAGTATGTGTGCCATATGTTGGGGGGAGGGCAGAGTTATATGTACCACTTCTGCCACATCTATGGTATCTTTATGCATTCCCGAGTTCTGCTGGTGGACTGTCCAGGAAAACAGGACAACATATACCTGATACCGGCAGGTGATCTCTAGTTGACAATGATGGCAATTTGCATGGGCATATTCAGATGACACAATGGCACTGTTAGAAATGCTAACATTGAAGGGTACATACTCATTTGCACATACAATGCTATAGTGGACCGATAGGTCTAACGTCCAGCCTGACCAGTATTTGATGCTAGACATCCAGCAACCATAAGCCGCAAACACAACCAGGGGTTGCAACCACAATGTTGTTAGCCACACTGCTTCTGATATGTGTGCATCAATGAAGCAGATGTTAAATGTCTTCTCTTCTGCCTCTGCAGGAAAGACTGACTGTGGTCGTAAGGAACATCTAGATGTGAGGGGAAACGGATATAAGCTGACCATAAACAGAATGCTCACTGTGTGTCTGATACTCCTGGAAGTATTTTGTCTCATGATTATGGGTGAAGACATTTCTCATGCTTGACTCTGGGAGCCTCACCAATCTACCTTCTCTCAGTTATGCAGCACTTCACTATAAATATCTCCTCTTGGCTGACAGAGTATCACACTTGTCCATAACTGTTATCTGGCATGTGAATGCTGTACAACACTGACCACATATCATGGCTCCTGTAATACTTCCAATGTTCTATCTCTACCATGAACCATATCAAGCCTGAAAACCATAAATAAACACAGTAAACATGGCCACCATTAAGACATGGGCAGCTCCACCTCACTATTCGAGGATGTGACCCCTGACTCCTTCCAACATGCTACCTGCCTTAGTGGCTTAGTGACTGCCCCATCCATCTCCCATGAACCATGTGAACCATGTGAACATTGCTGTCATCTGTTGGTACACCCCACACCACGTGTTCAAATGATGATGACTGTGTCCTGCCCACCCTCAAATCTGTGTGGGTAATATATTGTCTGATGCACAGTGTGTATCCAGTCTGTGCACAGCATAGCAAAATCTGGATATGATGTTGCATAGATAAAACCTCTGTGCCAGTGCTACAAGGTCTTGTACCTACCTCTGCTTTGCAGGAAGTGCAGCTGCAGCCTGTTCCTCTGACAGCTCAGCAATGAACTCCTTATCTGACGTTGTGACATGTCCCCATGTTGTTGTATCTTCTTGTGTATACCACATTGTTAGGCTGCAGATCTAGGGCAAATCCAGCAGTTTGCCACCAAACAGTGGGACCATGCCTTTAGGAATCCAAACACATTTGTCTATTGTATATGCCTCTGAATGTGCAGTGTTGTAAGCCATCTCAGCCATGATATTGGAGTTTTGTATCGGGTCATCTTCCATGGTTCCAGTGAATATCCAGAGTCACCTTCAATACACAGTAGTGAGCACCATAATATGTGGATTGCTGCCTGCTAGAATGCGAACTGTATACTGTATATACTGGCTAATACAACAACGAATGTGTACACCTTCTAACTAATCGACCATGTAGGAAGTCATCCTGTGGGTAACATTAATAGAGGTCATGAATATGCCAGATGTGTGAATCACAAGAATTGCCTGGGTGGTGCACAACACATTTATATGATAACTTGTATGTTGTGCACCACCTACCAGTTTATAGAGTGGAAGATCTTCCAGATGATGTATGACACCGTTGTAAGATGTTGTGACATTACTGGCAATGTGCGTGCAATAACAGCTCCCAGGATCTCAGGGAAATGGAGGATATTGTAAAATGCCTACATAATGTCCGTTTTCTTTTCTGTTGTCCATGAAAACTATATATGCACCAACATATGCTGCTGCATAATGTTTCAGAAGTGCAGTCTTACCTCTGGTAAATACTCTATGATGAAATTACCATAGAGAATGTATATTTTAATTTAGTTTAATTGCATTTAAAATGATAAAAATAAGTGAACAAAAGTTTTTGTATGAAATAAAGATTGCAACAGCATCTTTAAAATCTGCGTGCATTTCTTACCACATATATTGTATTGCACACTTAGTAAAAGTTCCAAAAGACAATCACTGATTACAGACCTTTATTGATGCATTCTCTGGTCAGTCAGTATTTATCTAGCACTTCTCAGATGGCAGGATGTGGAATGGACTGAGAGTTGCTGTCCTGAATATAAACACCCAGTGTTAACCCAGACCAATCCTGCACCTACAAGTTATGGTAAGTACGTGAGACTAAACTTCACATGCAGTAGTAGGTTAGTTACTGAATCTACATGCCTTGAAGGGCATTCTGTGTGGCCAGCCAGCCTGGGAGAGTCTAACTTCTGGCAAGGTCACTTTTGCAGTATTCTATTATTCTATATATATATATATATATATATATATATGTATATATATATATATATATATATGTCGGCCGGAGTGCCTCCTGTGTGGAGTCTGCATGTCCTTCCCGCGGTCGAGTGGCCTCCGAAAGACATGCATGAATGGGTGTGCCTTCACTGAAGGTTGGGTGTCGGGCTGGCAACTTGGCACCATAAAAAAAAAATCTACTGCCAATCATTAGCAGACTGGAGTTCCGCTGTGGCGACCCCTAACCAGGAAAAGCCAAAATGACAAACAAGATATATATATATATATATATATATATATATATATATATGTGTGTGTGTGTGTGTGTGTGTGTGTGTGTGTCTATGGTATACATGCATATAGTTTTCCTTTTAGTCTTATGTAGACTTTGCTGTTATGATGCTATTAACTAATAAAAGGAAAATCTTTTAAACATCATTATGATTAATGGTGCTAGCCAAAATTAGTTTGTTATTCTGCATTCACCAGTATTGAATCATACTAAAAAACAATGAGAGCTAGAAGCAAATGACCATATAAATAGTCAAAAAGCATTATACATATGGATACTACTGTGTCTGTAGATGTTGATGAAACAAAATTTGAGTGACCTTCCCATATAAAAAAATCATATTTGTTTTTCTTGGTTTGACCATTTTGTTAGTCCTTTTTAGCCAACTGTGTCTTGGTTGAATAATCTAAACTCTCTGCATAGGGGTTACATACATAACACCGCCTCAGTGAGAGTAAAATGAAGAGTAGTTATAGAATGTATATTTTTGATAATTGAGAAAATAGAGACACCAATGAGGAATTTTAATATACAATCTGTTAATAGCATAAGTTTGCCCTAAACAGACCAAAGGGCAGGATTTCTCTCAATGCCCTATAAGAGACAGGTCTCAGACAGCTAGTCATAGAATTTACTTGACAAAGAGCAACTTTAGACTTGGTGTTTCCATATGGTAAATGTGAGAAGATATCAGATCTTTCATAGTCGAGGGTCATTTGGAAGCAGTTCACTATGAAACAAAGTAGTACACCAGTGTCTTAATTGCAGAGTTGAGCCGGTCAAAACTGAGGACTGTGGACTTTAAGATAACAAAAATTAACAAAGTGGGGCACAATCTTAATCTCAAGGAAAAGTGTTTAATGATGAAAGCAAATGGCATAATGGTGCTATGGAAAAGTGCATTCTTTATATATTATGTATTAAAGGGTTGACATCATTGGACCAGTGCTGGTAAGCACTAGGAAGAGTAAATACTCTGCTGGAAGACATATATGGAAATGTTTCCATTTCTGATAGTTCTTGTTCCTTCTCAAAATCATTTGGTTCAGCCACATCCTCAAGGTTTTAGCTATTAAGCCATCATGTTCATTTTACTGCTGCCACTGTTTCTGTTGAAGGTTGGCTTTCATTTAAACTTGTTACATCATTTGAAATGCTTGAACTTCAGCTTACAACACCATCATATTTACTGGGGATGAAAAGACAGACAATGCCAGCTCTAAGCACCTTAACTGGATCTGATGTGAAAAGTCAGTCCTGGGAGGATAAGTGCTATATAATGGGGCAGGTTTTATTGTTAATGACATCAGAAATGAAGACAGAAAAGACTCACTTCTTTTGCTTGTGAGATGAAACTACAGGTTAATAAAAAGCTTCTTACTGCCTACTAAACCAAGTGAAAAGACACGTTACTGGTAAGCTTATTAAATAATTTAATCTTAAATTTGCTAAGATACTAGAGAGATATGCAGCTTACTCTCATAGTAAAAGGTGTACTGAATCCATATCTGAATATGTAGCTAAAATGAGAAAATTAGACTAAGGCTGCAATTATGCAGCAATATTAAAGTAAATGCTAAGAGGTACAACTGTATGTGAAATAAATGATGAACACTCCCAAATACTAATTTCATAATATTACCTGCAATTTGAATATGCTTTAGTATTGCTCCTGCAGTAAAAGTGGCAAACATGAATGCACAGGATTTGTAAGTTAAACAGATAAGTACAGCTCACTACAGAATGTGGTTCCATGAATATGGAGTATGATAAAGCTGAAACTTCTTACTCGTGAAGAGGCAGCAAGAACACAAACCTTTTCAATGTAAATTAAAATCACTTTTTATATTCCTGATAGATTTAGATAAACAACAAAAGCACATGTGAATGAAAAATAAGTCTTTGCAAAAATCTTGTGGCAAGAGAAGTGAAAGGAAGATTATCAACAACTGTTCACATATTTGTGCTAAAGAAGGGACAGAATGCTCAAAGGGAACATAATAGTAAATCATGCTCAGATGAACATTTTTGTTACATGCTATACCTTAAGTGTCCAAAAAGCTGATCTGTTCCTCGTATCAATGTGGAAAAAAGACAAGTTTGTGAATTTTGAATTACATATTGTAAGTAGTTGTTGTTTGTCTTTTTGGCTTTTCCCAGTTAGGGGTCGCCACAGAGGAACTCCGGTCCGCTAATGATCGTCAGTTGATTTTTATGGTGCCGAGTTGCCAACCCGACACCCAACCTTCAGCGAAGGCACGTCCATTCTACACATGTCTTTCAGAGGCCACTTGACCACGGGGAGAACATGCAGACTCCACACAGAAGGCACTCCAGCCGAGAATCGAACAGGAGAACCTCTTGCTGTGAGGTAACAATGCTACCGCTGTACCACCGCGGAGCATGACCTTAATGAATGAACAGAACTTCAAAGAAATAATTTCTGCAAATCTACTAATCCTATATGGAAAATTTATACAGGAGAACATACACAAGAACAGAGAGGTGCTGGTGTGAAAGGTAGTTATGGAGAACAAAAAGAAATATTACCTTTAATAACAATGAAAGGTAATGGCCACATTTATTTAGAAGGAATTGGATAAATTTATTTTATTTTATTTTATTTTATTTTACATTTGTTGACCGGGCTAGTCCAGCTGGATATATGTCCATTTTCAGTGGAGGCCCGGGGAGAAAAGCTCCACAAGTTAAACAACAAATACATAAGGACAATGATATTTACAAAGATCTTAGAACTATTAATTAGAAAGTCACACAAAAAAATATGTCAAGAAATTAAATATGTAGCGAATGTACATTATAAGCAGCACATAAAAATTAATTTATAACAGAGAGAAAAGATACACATATATTAAAACCAATAGCACCTCTAAAATATTTAAAATGGGCTGCTTTTGCAGCACCCATTTTGAAACTTAACAGCAATGCTAAATTGTATGGTGAATATAAATTAATTAAGCAATAATCCATGACTGGGTGTGGCATCACAAGATTTACCCATAGTTGGTGAGGTTTGATATGAGGACAAATTGTGATAAAAGAGGATAATCGTCTTACAATTAGAATGTATTTCACCTTTGTTTCAAACAAACAGTTGCCACACATTAAAATATACCAGGTTGCTTCACATAAATTGCACTAGTCCTACAAAGCCAAAATAAACTTCAAACAGCAGGCTGCTCATCATTGTCCTCCACAGACAGCTCCAGCAATTATACCTACTCCGTCTGTGCATATCAAGTATCAGTTAACTAGTCCATCTCACTTTTCACAAATGCACACTAGTCTTACAACGTCATCTAGTAATGACTGCCTAAAACTGAGCAAATGACAAGAACATCAAGTTACTTTAATCCAGCCAACCCCATAGCTTTCAACCCCTTACTTCCGGAATCTGGAAAAAAACAAAAATAATCAGGGGACGCTGTTTAAAATATTAGTACTATTAATATGAAGAGCTGCTAAAATAAAAGAATGTGAAATAACATGCATTTTCTGATGCAAAGGAAGTCTATAACTCTAGTTATTGTCATTATTTATTCAGTATAATCTACCATCTTTTCTTCCAAAACTACATGTTCTACTAGGAATTAGGAGAGAGAGACATAAATGTTGACATAAAAATCAGGGACAATTGAGAATTATGCCCATCCCCCACCCAGCAATTATAGCTATAAGATGTGATGGCCACGTAACAGGTTTCACCTTTTCTAACCCACTCTACACAAATAAGTTGTCACACATTATAGTATTCAAAGTTGCTCCAGAAAAATCACAAGGCCGTAAGTGATGCCATAAAATCTCTGGCTGATCACTGCCAGAATCATGGAAAAAAATATTGCTACTTATCTCAGTTCCTCTCAACCTGAATTCAGAATAAAATGTCCCTCCTGACTTTCTGAGACAAGCCATATGAACATAATAGTATTTTTATTATTTTTTTAAGGATGTTAGTCTTAATTAAAAAATGCATCATATTAATGCTAACCCACCTGCAGTCAATGCAGCAGCTTTGCATCCACCATTTGAACATTGCAAGGTTTCTGGGACTACTGCACAATGTAAGTCTGATGTGACATGCTTCATTGACTTAAATGGTCACATCATGTGGAACACCTCCCTCCCTCCTGAGGCACCCATCACACTGTGGGCCGGGCACTTTTTTGTTTTGTTTTGCAGCAGCAGCAGGATGCAGGATTTTATTTATTTATTTTAGAACAATGAAACTACATATTTCATTGCTCTAAAAATAAATAAATTATTCAGAAAGTACGACCTTCCCAATATGGCACCCTAGGCAGTTGTCTAGTTGGCCTATGCGTAAAACTGGCCCTGGATAATATTGTACTAGTTATGTGACCTATTTAAAAAAAACTGCAAACTTGGTCATAGCTGATCAAGTACTGGTGTTGTTATACATAATACTTCCATACATACTGAATAAATTAAATATCTGACTGCCAGATGTGTAATTTTCTTATAAGTGCATGAATATGGTTTAATAGAAGGATTTAAAATAACTGAGGCAGGATTTGTGCCATTTTATTTCAGAAGATTAGCATAAGTGTCAGAGATGGTTGTGCATTTTCATACTTCAGAGGCATAATTCTTCACAAATTCATTTGCTTGAATGGGCATTTTTATATTAGGTTTATCTTCGAATGTCTACCATAAAAGGTTGAGTCCAGCTATATGTATGATGGCTTAGCATGGTCCAGAATATGGAAAAAAAAACTAAAAATGTTTAATGAATGTCAAACAGATTAACACAATCAAATTCAGCTTTTCGCCCTTGCGAATGACTTCAAAAGACATGAGCTTGACTGCATGTAGACTACAATGGTTTGCCCTTAGGGAAAAAAAATGCTTCTTGTTTTGTCAGATACTCATTCAAAGTGGATGTGCATACCACAAATGCTGCTACTTTGTGTACAGCCTTTGAAAAACTATAACAAAGTTTTAACACACATGAAGTTCCAGAAATGCTAATTTCTGAAATTTTTTTTTTTTTTTTTTTTTTTAAACCACAGTTTTATTTATTCATATCAAAATCAGGCAACATATACAAGAAAATATACAACATTTGAATGTAAAAATCCCACAGAGGAAATATAGGAGGTACAAATGCAAATAAACTAATATACAATGTGCCAAACTTTCGAGAGTCAGATAAATCATGTCCATAAAGAAACCAAATAAAAAGAAGAAAAAGTACTTGATATAGTACAGATTCACCTACACTGTTCATAACTTCATATTTACGGGTATTAGGGGGATAAAGTGAGTAATTAGTGCAGAGAGATTACTAGTCATCTGATAAGAATAAAAAGATAAAGTCCCACAATTTCTGAAAGTAGATCCGCTTGTGAGGATTAATTATTAGCAATTTATGGGATCTTATGTACTGGATAGCTATTACCTTAAAATCTTTCCACCTAAGTTTAGTACGATCCAGCCAATGTTTAGTTATATAGAATTTAATCAGGAGACAGATAATAATCAGAGCATGTAGTTTAATTTTGGGCAAGTGAGTATCAGTAATATGTAGAAGGGCCATTTCCCAAGAGAGTGTGGATTTATGGTATCCCATTTTCTCTAGGCGGACTTTAAGTGAGCACCAGATGTTGTGGGCATATTTACAAAACTACATATGTATAATATCAGCATGTGGGTAAGAGCAACAGGCACAAGCGGTAGAATGATTAGGATCAAATTTGTTTAAATGGACAGGGGTAAGGTATAAGTTATTTACAATCATGAATTGTGTATACAGGAGTTTTTTATAAGGCGAGAACATAAAAGTATGTTTAATGGCCTGGTACTTCTGATTCCTCATGAGGTCAATACCCTGGAAATCCCAGTATTCCGCAAAAAACATTTTCCCTTGATTGATGAAGTTAGAAAAAGCTTTATAGGCTAATGAGGTCATGTTTTTTTTGTATGATAAAACTTGAATTAAGGAGTTTACTCGATTCTGTTCCTCATCTGTACTTGGGAATTTATTAATAATGGACTGGGTTATTTCTCTAATTTGTCTCAAAATAGAGACATATTTTTTAGGAAGACCTAAGGCCGTTCGTAGATCAGTTAAGGATAGAGGGTTATGTTTCTGTATATCCCATAAGGTAAGGTTTTTGATTAAAGGAAGATTATCCAGATTAATCATTTTATTACACAAGGTTATATTAGGATTAAGATGGAACGGCTGAAATAGGAGAAGGGCATTCCCTAGTTTAATGTCTCAGAACAGATCTTGAAAGGTTTTTATTAGTCCCTTCAGGATAGGGTGTAGTTTTAATTTTTTAAGATAAGATTTATCCACAAAAGGTAATGCTTTAGGGTTAAGAGTATTGGCGTAGGAGTAGTTAGCTAATTTCTGAAAATTGATCTTTCAGCATTGTGTAATTCATAAACTTTATAAAAGGAAATGGCATTTGTCTTGTAACTGCTGTACTGTTCCATGCTTATTTTAATATATTGACATAACTGGCTATGCAAACTTTGAAGAAGAAATGAGGAAATAAAAGGTGAGATTCTGGAAATAAAATTGTCATAACTGTTTAGTTACCAAATTACCTCTCAAGTGATGACAGGTTTATATCCTGGAGAAATATTTAAGTAAAGAAGTCTAAGATCTGAATTTGAGATGTTTTGGTCAGATTTAAAAACAGAATTCCAGGTCTCAGAAAAAGATTTTCAATGAACATGCAAAGGAGAGGCATTTTGAATCTGCAAATTTAAATAATGTGTGAAGCCAGCTGGGGGCATAATTTTTTTATTTACAGTTTGTTTACCAGGATAGTCCATTGGGCTGAGATGAACCCATTTTCAATGCTCCATAAAAAACATTAAACAATGAAAACAATACAATCACATTTTGTAATACAAATGAAGAACATAGTCTAAAACATTACAGTTTACAGTAGAATTTAGATAAAAATTAAGAAAAGCATTAGTAAATATTCACAAATACATTTGTTTACACATTGGAAATATAACAGTAGTGACAAAAGAGCTTCACATGGTATCTTATCAGAGTTATAGTAGGACAGAGGTATGAGGTGTTAAGTGTTGATGTAAGAAAAGAGGGACAGTAAGAAAAAGTTGTGTAGAAGTAAATAAGTGAAGAGAAAGGTGGTTGAGAGGTAGCATAGTCTAATATGATGAATGAGAAAACAGGGTATAATGCACAGGGTCGTCATGTGAGGTGTGAGCAGGAGCATTCCAGCGGATGTGACATGGGAATAAAGCAAGATCTTTAAGGTAGAGTGGTTATGGGTGGTACGAATAAGAGGTGGCAGGGAGTTCCAAAGGCATGCTAGAGAAAAGCATAATAGAAATTTGCCTGGTGGGCGAGCAGGCTTGGGCAGTTCAAGCAGATTCTGTTTATTGGATCTTAGAAGTCTATCGGGCAGATGCATTTTGAGAGACGAGGCAAGGGAGTGGCAGAGAGAGGGATTGAAGATACATTTGTGAGCATGAGTGAGCTGAATATAGATAAGATGGTTGGGCAATTCTAGCCAATTTCATTTGTGTAGGGCATTGCAGTGGTGGGAGGAGGATTTGTAGCTGGTAGCGAACTTAGAAATTTTGTTGTAACAGGAAGAAAGTTTTGTCTTTAGAGAAGATTGAAGGTTAGTAAGAAGTGGGGCACCATATAAGAGGGAAGGAATGAGGTATGTGGTAGAGAGAACAAACTTAGTAAAGGGAGTGAGGTAGCAGTTGTGGGGATAAGCCATACCAAGTTTCTGGTGGGCTTTCTTTATATTTGCTTGTAGGTGGGTATCAAACTTAAATTGTTCAGCAATGAGAATATCTAGAAGCTTAGCATGGGATACTACCTCAAGAGAGGTATTGTTTTGGCTGGTAATGGAGAATGTGTTCTTGTCTATAGTGGCATTTTTGAAGGAGTAAATATCATGATTTTAGTTTTTGACACATTGAGCGCTAGGTGGTTATCCAACATCCAGTGCTCGGTAGAAGAGAAGGCATCTTGAGTTAATTTTAAGAAAGTGGAGGTGGGAGTGGCAGAGCAGATGATCGTATTGTCATCTGCATATTGGATAAGTTTAGCATTAGGTATACTCTGGTGGAAGTCATTTATGAAAATATTGAAATGTAGGGAACCTAATATGGAACCCTGGGGTACACCTTTAGGAGTATTAAGCAAGGAGGAGGTGGCTTTTTTCCATTTGACAGCTTGTTGCCTGTCAGAGAGGTAACTAGTGAAGGATAAATTAAGATTACAGAGTTTGAACAGGAGAAGGTTATGATAGATAGTATTAAAGGCCTTGGATAAGTCCAGAAGGAGGATAGACACTAGGCAGCTGGAGTCACAAGCATTATTGACAGTTTCGAGGAAGGAGAGGAGACCAGTGGTGGTACTGTGGCCAGGTCTAAAAACATGTTGTGTGGGGGGTAAGCAGGTGGTTGTCAATGAGGTAGGGTAAAAGTTGTAGGTGAATACATTTTTCTAGAACTTTTGAGATAGGAGATAGGATGGCGATTGGCCAGAAATTGGGAATGTCGTTGTTGTTGTTCCCTTTATGAAGGGGAATTATAAAGGCCTTTTTCCAGAGTAGGGGTACATAGCCTTCTTGGACTGATCAATTTATTAGAATGGAGATGGGGAAAGCAATGGCATCGGCAGCTATTTTTATGAAGTTGGAAGGAAGGTCATCAGGGGCATTAGAGCACAGTTTCAATTTCTGAAGGAGTTTTTTATGGTGGAAATAGGAATGGGCTTGATAGAGAAGGGAGAGGATTGGGAGGTGGTAGTGTCTGGAGAGGAAGAGATAGGAGGAGGTGGAAATAAAGCTTTGTTGGGGAAGGATACTGTTAGTTTGGCTATAGAATCAATAAGGAAGGAGTTAAATTGGGTGTCTAAGAACAGGTCAGAGGCATTCGGTTCAGGGCAGGGGTTGTCTTTTTTGCAAGGATTGGGGGGAGTGATGGTACCATTCCAGAATTTTTTAGGGTTAGTCTTGTGATTATTTTGAAGTACTGAGAAGTAGGATTTACAGTTGGGAACAATACATTTTTTAACTTTGTTGCAAAATAGCTTATATTCATTCAGGATGGTGGGAGTAGTTTATTTCTGGTAGTGTTTCCAGGCTTTGTCGAGGAGATGCATGATGGTTGTAGTTTCTTTGGTTAACCATGGGACAGTGTTACTTTTAATTCTTTTGGTTTTAGAGGGAGCAAAGCTATTTAACAGGTTTATGAATGTTGTATCAACGTAGGTAACAGCATTATCTAGGGAGAGGGCTTTTAGAGGGCTCCAGTTTATGTGTTTTAGAGAGTTAGAGATGGCTTCAGGTTTGAAGTTTTTTGGAGAGTGTGTAGAGATGCAACTTTGGGATAGTTGTAAGGAGGAGGGAAGGCGACAAGCGAAAGAGAGAAGATGATCACTAAGAGAGTCAGGGAGGGTACCACTGCTGTAGATGTAATGGGGGTAAGAAACTAGAATCCAGTCAAGGGTACTACCAGAAGACTAGTGCTTGGAGGGACTGGTAGCAGAGTTGATTAGTTGTGAAAAGTTAGATAGGTTTAGGTTTAGGGAGGATGTAGGAGATTGAATGGTGGTCCAGTTAATATTAACATCACCAAGGATCATGGTCTCATTGCTAATGTTGGAGGAGAACCAGGAGAAGATATCCTTAAGAATGGGGATATTGTCACCAAGAGGAATGTAAAGAGTGGCTATGCATATATATTTGTGTCTATTCAACTGAAGTAGGGTCAGTGTTAGGTCAGCATTGACGAACTGGGGTATGGGTTTAGTACAGAGAGTTACTGAAAGGGAGGAGGAGTAGAGAAGAGCTACTCCACCAACTTTCGTATAGGTCCTGTCTTTTCTGATGATATTATAGTTGGGGGGAATGATTTTGGAGTCTTTAATGTGGGGTTTTAGTCATGTTTCAGAGATGGACAGGATGTCTGGGTGATTATGGAGCAGCCAGGCATGGAAGTTAGGAATTTTGTTACATAAACTTTGAACATTTAATGTAGTGAAAAGAAGGGGTTTGCTAGTTGAGGGGGAGTAAGTTGGGGTGATTTTGACTGCTGAGAGGGAGGGGGCCAGGGTTAGGGTGAATGTTGCCAGAGAGAAGGATGGTAATAAGTTAACGGATGTGGGAAAAGAGGAATTTAAAGTGCTTAGTGTCAGGTTTGAGAGTCAGGTAATGTATTGTAGTAAGGTTGTTTGGGCTTGGAGAAGAATAGCTGTGGACAGAGATTAGGTTCTAAGGGGAAAAGGAGGCAGTTATTGAAGAAGTAGAGGTAGGGGGATATAAAGGTTGTGAAGTGTTTGTCATATATGGGGTATGGACAGGTTGTATGAAAAGGTGGAGAGTAATTAGTATTAGGAGGACTCGTGAGAAGGTGAAAGCAGGATAGGGATAGAAGAACTGTTAAGGGTATAAAGGAGGTAAGTTTTAGAAGCAATTATGGTTTGTCAGTATTTTTAGCTATGGGAGGATATATAGTTGAATGGAGAGAAGAATGGACTGGTTCAAATGTGAGCAGTAGCTAGTAGGTAGTAGAGGTAGGGCTATTAAGAAGGGGAGGGATTGATGAGTATGATGCGGAGGAGGGTGGGGAGATTTTGATTGGATCCTATGGAGGTGGGAGTGGTTCTATGGCTATAAGTTTAGAGGTAGTTGGGGGGGTGGAAATTGGGGGCAGGGTAGTGGAGTAGACTAACCCCGAAGGGTGAACAGAGTGGGTAGAGCTGGGGAGAAGGAAAGTGGCTTACCAAAACCAATAAATGAATCAGAGGAAAGACCTGGAGCTAGAGAGCAAGCTCTGAGTAAGGGGACACAGTAATGCAATGCTGGGTCAAATTTTTAAATGTAGAGCTAAAACTGTCAATAGGAAGAGAATTCACTAGGGTGAAGAACTAACACAGAATAGGGCTGCTATAGGTTAAGTTTAGGTATGGGGAGTGGGTAAATACTGCCACCTTGTGGTGAAAGTGTAAATGACTACTAGGATATATTAGAAATAGGCAAGGGAGTGAGAAGACTATCGGGGAGTAAAAAGAGGAATGTAGATCGCAGTAGGCTGCTAGCGAACACGTGGCAGGGCACTTAACTAAGATGAATTTGGCAAAAGCAGTAGGAAAAATACAACAGTTGAATTACATACATACTGTTGGTCTTGGGGAAAGGCTGAATGGTTAAAAAAACACTGCTGAAGTCCTGTTTGGTTGTTCTTTCAAGGGATGTATGCCAGCATGATATGCAGTACAGTGGAAAGCACGCTGGGAGGTGGAAATGCAGCACTAGCAAGTGATGAGTGAAGCCAGCAGCCTATGGCAGGACTGGATTTCTGGCATTAATGGGTCTAAAAACTTAGACATTTCTTGGAGTCAGGTTCAGCCAAATAAAGCTTACCAGTGACCTTATATTCATACACACCAGCCTTCTACTACCAAACCACAAGCTAATTAAGCAAGGCCCAGAAATGTCAGTCTCTAAATAAAAGTAATCAGCTCAAAAAATAGTAGTCCCTGAATAAGAAACAAAGGAAGCTGGAGAAGTTTGAGATCTCCATCAAAAAATATTATTCTAAGGTTTACTTAACACAACTGATGCACAAGAGGTCTGTGTAGCAAAATAGTTATTTTAAAATGGTGTACTTCACATGCCTGAAACCCACTAACCAATCCTTTTAGGTGGAAGTATGTCAAATATTTTTATTTACTGATTTATTTATTTAACGTTTGTTTATCGGAAAGTCCAACTTGGAATGAAGCCAATTTTTAGCTGAGGCCCGGGGAGAAATGCTCTAACCACACATCTTTGTAACATGGGAGGAAACCAGAGCACCTGGAGAAAACCTACATGAATGTAGGGAGGACATGCAGACTTCTCACAGAAGGCACCCCAGCTGAGAATCGAAGCAGAGAACCTCTTGCTGTGAGGTGGCAATGCAACCTCTGCACCACTGCACAGTCACACATTGTCTTATCTTCTACAGATCATTTTTACTTCACATTTGACTTCTTGTCCAGTGAGTGTTCATAGGTTCATAGGTGTGTACTAGGCCAATGGCCCTAGAGTCTTTACAAGCCTAGCCCATAGAAGTGCCCTGGCATCATGCCGCCATTAATGCCCGGTGCCTCTATCAAGTAAAGCCACTGGAGTGATCCCCAGGGTGAACTTTCTGTTTCCCATCCACTCATCAAGATTTCTCTTGAAAAGGGCCAGTGAGGTGGTCTGCTTGACATATATGGGAAGTCTATTCCAGAGCATGGGCAGTCACTGGGTTATAAACTTGGCCCTCCAACATCTTCTGTTGGTTGTGGTAATGAATTTGAGGTCCCTGGAGCATGTGGTGCGGAGGGATTGGGATTTCTTTAGGTGTAACATTGCTAACAGGGCTGGGTCAGACATGGCTTTGTAAGTCAAGCAGAGATCGCCTCTTAATAGATGATATGAGACAGAAAAAAGCTGAAGTTATTTTGAGTTTGTCCATGTAGGGCATGTGTTTAAGGCCTAGGATCCTCTTTGTGAGGTACTTTTGTGGCCTTTCCAGCTGTTGCAGGTGTTTACTGAGGTACATTCCAAATGGCAATATCAGTGTAACCTGATAAAATAAAAAAACATATATTTTCTATTATCCTGTAAGTACTCCAAACTAGGAATTTTTTATGAATACTTGGGCTCTTCTTCCATGGAGAAGAGTGAAAAACATAAACATATACAGACCTATTTAAACACTCTAATCTTTTTCTTTTACAGGAGAAGAGAAAAAAAGCCAACTACCTCATTCCCAAATACCTCAGGGAAACCATACTCTTCATCAAAGATACTTTGATACTAATGCTAATTTTATTCTAAATGTTCAAATTTTGTGTTTCAACATCCACAAAGATTTAGCAGTTACAACCTATATATAATGATAAGATCAAAATGTAGTGTACTGCTTCACCAAATACTAGTTCCTACAATACATTACTTACCCATGAGTATAAATTTTAAACGCTAAGCATGCATGCTCTGTTTTCTCTGAGACGTGTGGATCTGCTTCAAATCATTCCTAGTTAGTCTTGAACACCCCATGTATATAAATTGTGCACTTGCAAAACATTACATCAGGAAAGATTAAATTGAAATGTCCATCCACTCACTGTTACTTCAGTTTAGTTTGTTACTGTTGATCAAGAAAAAATTAATATATTTCTTGGACAATAAGAATAGCCTGGCTTGCAAGAAATTTATTCAAGGCTGCGGGAGAACAGGAATTTGATTTAAAAGCCACAGACCCCTTTGAAATGTGGAAACGTGGGGACTGCATGATGGTGATGTGTTTGGCAGCACATTAGTCCCGTTCTCTACTCTTATATTGCTCAGCATAAACAGCTACTCAACATAATCAGCACTACTTAAAAATAAGAAAACATAATATCTCGTTTGCATGGCAGTGGTGCTCCCATTGGTGCAGGCACCCTGCTACCATAGCCATACCTTGCCCCATCTTCTCACACTGATGGTACCAAGCTCCTGTCAAGGTGAGTTTGCATAGCACCAGCTCTCCTCATAAACATATTATAGAAATGAGCTTAGTTCTCCAGTCATACTTAATGAATGTGAAATCACTGTGTCACAGTCAAGCACTATGGCAGAACATAGTGCATCAGGAAAAAATGTATGTAGTGAAGTACAAAGTGTACCTTACTGAGTAGCCATTCTCTTATGTACTGCATTTTGACACGTCATACGTCATAGTTAAGCTAGCTGCCCTTGTGGGCCATTTTAAGCCTAGTCAACTACTGTCAAAGGTGAGAATCAAACCCCATATCTTGTGTTTGTGAGATAAACACCTTAATCATTATGCATATGGATAGGGAGGAGGAAGATTGAATTATTATGGTGATATGCGTATTACAGGATAGTAAGTGTAGAAGGGCTGTAGAGAAGGTAAAACAGAAGGGAGACATATAGTAACTGCTGTATTTTATGGGCCAAATGATGAAGGAGGTGGTGATACAGTTGTGTGTTGACACTGTATCTATAAGATATGAATGGCTGGGGCAGTGAGTAAGGTTTTTTTGGCATGAAAACAACTCCCTTATTTACCTTTTGCAAAAGAAAGCTACGAAAGGAAGGTACTTGGGAGTGGCTGTGAATGGGATACAGAAAAGAAGAACAAGTGGGAAAGACAGACAGACAGATAGACAGACACACATGGAACACGTATGCAGACAGAAAGTGATTAAATACACACAAAAGGTGGGGAGAGTAGTGGATGAATATAAATATTCAGAGAGTGACAAGGGTTGATAAGTTGGATAGACAATGAACAATGAATGGAAGATGACACATAAGATATGGAAAACACCAGAGTGGGAAGAAGCTAGGTTTCTTAGATGGTTGAATGCCAGATTGGACCAAAGGGTAGATAGCTGTAGCGTGTGTGTAACTGGGAAATCATGACTAAAGCATCTCACTATACCATCTGCTTGGGGCTACTGGGTAAGGAATTCTTGTGAAGGATTTGCTGTAAGGGGTATGGGTTTCCAGGACCATATACTGATGAATGGCTACAGTGTGTGTATGGTGGAAGCTGTGCATAGCTTTAACTACAGTTGATAAACAGGAGCATAAAAGGGAGAAGCTGTGACCATAAGTATAGGCATGTCATTGCAAAACCATACATACCCATGACAAAAATGTTTCACACATGGTTGTGCATGTACTGCTGTGATCACCTGAGGGAGACGATATCTGAAAAGGTTCACTAGCCAGGTTTCATGTCCTCCACACATGTTATTTGCCTGCTGGGCAAAGGAATCACAGACAAGCATTACTGAGATCAGAACTAGCAGGGACTGGTTGAGGATATGAATGCTGTGGGTGGCCATAACAGATATCTACAATAGGTTCATCAAGGAGTTACTGATATGATAATGCAAGCAATAGAAATGTATGAGGAATTGCAACAGACACTTCCATGACAATTGGCAGACCAAAACAATGAAGTAGGTCACTGAAGTTGGGGAGTTTTGGTCCCACTCACAGCTTTCACAGGTTTTCTCTCATGTCTGGGGGTAGCTTGAATGTGGGAACTAGGCTGACACCAAACACCCATACATCATTTTGGGAAGAAACTGGCAATGTCCATTACAGTACAGTACACTCCACTGCATATTTGCAGGGAAGGACTGAAAAAAAGGTACCTCTAGTATTCAGCTGGAACAATCTATACAACAAGGTAAATCATTCCATGTATAAAGTTTGTAGGTAATGGCATAACTATGGTTCAACACCTGGGCTGCATTAGTGGCTGCACATTAATGTTACCATAATTCTACCCTTTCCATGTTGCTTGTAGACACACAGCCTGCCACCCCCAGAAATGGGCATTGACATATTTATAGGCAATGATGTTTAGCAAGATCAAGATCTGGTACTCCCTGTCTGGAGGTATGCTTATGGTCCCATAGTTTTCCCTAATACACATCACATCAAGCCTCAACACCAAAAAGTAACACAGTGGATACCACCAATGGTCACATCTTGGCAACTTGACTCCACTGTTCAAGGATGGAGTCCTTGACTCACCAAAACCATCCAAATTAAGTATCTATCACATTCACCTCCCATGACTCTATCCCATCTCATAGTGTTGAAGTCATCTGTCACTGTGTCAGCCTAGCTGTGCAAGTGATGAAGGCTGTGCACTGCCCGTCTCCAACTTATGTGGATATTGTGATGTCTGATACTTTACACAGCTAGTTTATGCACTATTCACCTCCAACCTATGTGTGTATAGTAATGCCTGATGGTTTACACAGCTAGTTTACCCACTGGCCACAACCAACCAATGTGGAGATGGTAATGTCTGATGCTTTACATGGCTAGTTCATGCACTGCCCACTGCCAACCAATGTGGGTATGGTGATGCCTGATGCTTTACACAGCTAGTTTATGCACTGTCCTCCCCCAACCTATGTGGGTATGGTAATGTGTGATACTTTACACAGCTAATTTATGCACTGTTCACCCCTAACCTATGTGGGTGTGGTAATGCCTGATGCTTTACACAGCTAGTTTACGGACTGACCACCACCAACCAATGCAGGGATGGTAATGTCTGATGCTATATACAGCTAGTTTATGCACTGCCCAATCTCAACCTATGTGGGTATGGTGATGTCTGATGCTTTATACAGCTAGTTTATGCACTGTCCACCCCAAACCAATATGGGTATAGTAATGACTAATGCTTCATGCAGCTAGTTCATGCACTGCCCATTCCCAACCAGTGTGAGTATGGTGATGTCTGATGCTTTACAGAGATAGTTTATGCACTATCCACCCCAACCAGTACAGGTATAGTAATGACTAATGCTTCATACAGCTAGTTTATGCACTGCCCAATCTCAACCTATGTGGGTATGGTGATGTCTGATGCTTTATACAGCTAGTTTATGCACTGTCCACCCCAAACCAATATGGGTATAGTAATGACTAATGCTTCATGCAGCTAGTTCATACACTGCCCACTCCCAACCAGTGTGAGTATGATGATGTCTGATGCTTTACACAGCTAGTTCATACACTGCCCACCCTCAAACAATGTGGGTATGGTAATAGCTGATGCTTTACATGGCTAGTTCATGTACTATCCACTACCAAACAATGTGGGGATGGTAATGTCTGATGCTTCACACAGCTAGTTCATGCACTGCCCACCCCCAATCAATGTAATTATGGTAATGTCTGATGCTTTACACAGCTAGTTTATGCACTGCCCCCCAGCCAATGTGAGTATGGTAATGTCTGATTCTTCACATGACTAATTTATGCACTGCCCCCCTCCCCCCCCAGCCAATGTGTGTATGGTAATGTCTGATTCTTCACATGGCTAGTTTATGCATTGCTCTACATAGCCTTGGTGTGATAACTCATGCATTATTACTGGATCACAGGCGATACAAGGCAAATGAGCCAAGAGGTTATCTCCACCTTGGCTATACTCACTCTTTGGCCTTACCTCTCTTGTTAAGGAAGGACTAGCCATTCATAATACAGGGGTGAACTTAAGATTGCTCATCCAGGAGTCCAAGTCCTTTTTAAATGCAGCCAGTGTGTCACACTGTTTGATTTATTCTGCATACTATGTGTCATGGCCCATAGTTGTGAGATGCTGCTTTGTTGCTTTTGCTATTGCTCCCATCTCTGCCTCAGCTATGCTGCTACATATTCCTCCCCTGCCTGTACACTGCTCTTACAACTGTTATGTAAGGCCCTGTAAGATGTTCTCCTGCCATTCTATTTGTGTAATACTATATTGTACTGCATACTACATAAGATACCATTTCCTGCATGCTTTGGTGATTGTGGATTTCCAGCATCACCTGTAATATACAGCAAACAACATATATGTGCCTGCTCCTGGTTACATAGTACCTGTGTGTGTATAGTCTTATCAATCCAGCATCAGTGTTCACCTGATAAGTAGATGACTCTCTGGGAAGCCCCTCACAGGAACCTTTGGCATAACTTGAATAACTAACACATTTTTGAATCATGGGAACTATTGTGTGGTACATGGACACATAAATAATGCCATGGGCATTACAGACCATCTGGCAGTTCAGAAAAGAGAAACCCTTACTACTGATATATCACAGCCCTCAGGACCTGATGGGGCCTTGATGGCAATATATGTGCAAGCAACATTTCCAAGGCCTAAGTGAAATGGGCTGCATCATAAAATATCTGCATGGTGCAGGTTTTCTTAGTCTAGTTAGAGACACAGATTCCACACTCACCAGACTGGACAAGAAAAGGTTGAATGTAAGCTGCTCGTCTGGTACCAGGATCCGTGATATCGCAAGGGCCCTAAGGTCCCTTAAACCAGACAAGTACAGCTAAGACATAGTGCTGGCCCATGTCAGAGTGAATGACCTGAAGTGGTTCACTCACAGAGACATGATGGCATTTGCTATGTGTGTGTTAAAGGCAGGAAAGGCACTGGTCTTGAGCAGTATCTTGCCTTCACCAAGAAGATGCCTGGATACCAAGACACGATCACTGGCTTTAACATAGCATTCTAATGGGACCCAATATGTGTTGGCTCTAGTTGAGATGGTAGATAAACATCATGTTTCAACAGGGAAAGCTTTCACCCCTCATACAAGGGCTTCCACATACAGGCTAAAGCCTTTGCTGCCCTATAGTGCCTTTTTTAGGAAGATTTCCTTACTGGATATATCTACATAGAAAACTGAAGCCTAAACTCAGACATCATCATAGCAGCATTAGACTAGTGCTAGAAGTCTAAACAGAAAGATGTGAGAACTTGAAGCTCTCCTGCAACTCAAGCACATTCTTATCTGATCTCTGTAATTAATGTGGCATGGTTTCAGTGCAATGACAGCACTCCCTCTTTACCAGGATTTAGCACCTAGCACACATTCAGGACCTTGCAGCATCTCATGTCAAATTACCCACAATCTGAACTTGGAGCTCTTGAAGATACAAATCACCCTTAACAAGTCCAGCTATTACTCCTTTCCTAGTTATAGATCCCCATCAGTGTTTCACAAACACCATAGAAATTACATGATAACATTGAGGGGTTAAATATCAAACCAAATATCTTCTTTACAGGGGGCTTTAATTACCCAGGCATTGACTGGCACAACTATACCTCTAAAATAGGTTTGCCCAGCATTTCTAGACTTTTGTGAATACCAATGCACTGCAGCAAATTGTAATTACATTACAGAATTGAATATCCTGAGATGGTTCTTGCCACCCAAGCCCCTACCTGTACCTCAACACTCATCTCCTCATCTTTGGTTAAATCTGGCCACAAATTAGTTACCTTCTTTGTCAAGCTTAATGGTACCACCCCACTGCCAAATAAAATCATAGTTAGGGACTCCTCCAAGGTGAATCTACTTTAGCTTCTAGAAGACCTATGCAAAATTCCCAACAATCCCCAGCAAATGGACCCATCTGGAGAGCTGCCACATTTACCTGCAATTTTTACCTACATGTAAACAACTGCATAGAAATGCCTATATCTGTCCACCCTAAATATAATGGTAAATTCAGGAATAAACTTCTCTGGCAGAACACCCATATTAATTAACTGTATAGCAAAACAAGGAAAGTAGTGGACATTTAAAAGAAATCCCGATCCCTTACCGCAAAACCACACTGAAACATGTCAACAAGGATCTTAAGAGCACCATTAGCAAATGCACAGCAAATTAATAACTTAAGGTCACTACAGATACCGAAAGAAACTGCAAACTTTTCTTTAGTTATGTTAGGAAATCAAGGAATAATGTTCGATAGCGCACTGAACTCATCTGTAATAGTATCACTCATTCCAATAATATAGCCAATTATTAGCAGGCAAATTTAGTGCTAACTTAACCCCACCTGCTAACATTGCTATGCCCACTAACCTTGTAAATTTACTTTCACTTGTAATTAACTTGGAAAAAGTCTTACAGATAACACACCAGGCTGCATTCTCATCAGTACCAAGTATGCACTATCTGTCCCTCTACTTAAACTGTTCAACATCAGCCTGTCTATAGCGTTTGTCCCTGACGTTCAGAGAACAGTCACAATAATTCCTCTATACAAGGGTGGCCACTTTACAGACCCAGGTGATTAGAGGCCCATCAGCCTTATCAGCCCCATATGATAAGCAGTGGAACATATCATAGCAGAACTCATTTATGCATTTGGTTTGATTTTCTGAAGGGCAGGTCCTGCCTTCTGAACCTGGGAAATTTTGAAAAGGTTACAGATGCTGTGGACAATAGTTACTCTGTGCAAATGATTTATCTTGGCCTGACAAAGGCTTTTGGCGTAATCCTACATGCAGATATTATTGCAAAGTTGTCCACTGGACCGCAAACTGGCTGTCCAACACATCCCAAGTACTGAAAGTTGCTAGTAAGCTCTCTGAATGTAAAATTATACTAGGGGGATACCGCAGGGATCAGTGCTGGTCCCTCTCATGTTTACCACTTATTTTGCAGACATCCAAGCCAATATCTCTGAAGTGTAGTTGACCATGTTTGCTGATAACTGCAAACTAGGCATTGTTATCTGCTTATCCAATGATACTAAACTACAATGGGCTGAAATATGCACACACCTGGTCTACTGAAAGTGGTCTCAAGCTAAATGCAAAAAAGAGCAGCATAGGAGCATTAGGCAAAAAAGAAGTGTTTCCATTTCATGTTGTAAGCGGTACTCCTTTCCAAAGAAATATGGTCAGAAGAGACCTGGGTACTTATGTGTATAACAACAATAATACAATAAAATAATGGGACAAAGGACCAAAAGCAGGGACAGCTGTGAGCTGAGAAGATACATTCCTGTGTTTACCCTTATGGACTTAGAAAGTTGCTTGAGCAGACTTTGTATTAGGATAATTTTTCTGAATGCTATTAAGTCGAAAACTAAAATGTTTGTTATTATTTGCAGTTTTTAGTCAGTTGCCAGAAAAAACAGCAAACATTATGAGGAACATACTATAACATGAGGCAAAATCAGAGACATTCTGCAAAAACAGGGACAGCTGAAAGCATCTCTGACCCCTACACATACATGCATACATACATATATTATTACACACATACACACACACACACACAAACACACACACACACACACACACACACACTTGACCACCAGTTACAACTACTGGTATAACTGTGGCTGTATAACTCAGATGTATGATAGCGATCAAATGAATGAACAAATACATAACTGGCATGCAGGAATGCGTATACTGAGCTTACTGCAGCCAGAATACAGTTTGCAATACACTGCAACCACCACGCAGCATCACTCAACCTCTGAGATCAACAATCAAGGAAAAACATAACAGGGGAAAAGGACCAAAATCAGGGACAAATACTTTCCTTATATATTTAATGACCCAGGGAAGATCTTTTTAAGTGACCTTTTGGGCTGTTACTTGGAAGCCTTATTACTCATTATTTAAAACACATGCAATGATGGTCTGTTTTCAAGACAGCTCAGTGATCAGAGTAAGCTGATTTGCTTTATTTTTTTATATTCCTGCTGATGCATTGCAATTTGGGCATGCAAGGAGTTCTGTGCTTCCATAAAGAAGTAAATGAAAGAATTTTAAAAAGTACATTAAAAAATAGAAAGCAAAATAATTCAATTTCTTTTATTTTTTTTTTCTTTTCACTGGGAGGCAGCCAGTACTACAAACTACCCCATTTGCTCTTGTGTTCCTCTGCAGTCCTGAGGAAATAGATATGCTACTCCACATACTATAACATAATATGAAAGAACTTATTTAGGTTTTGTGAGGCTGATATCTTTGATGTCCTTAATATGTTCCTGATATTTCACTGAAACTTTTCTGTAGCTAAGATGACTAAAGCTACATATACCTTAGAATCCACAGGGATGAGGAAACTATGCATCCCTTTCAGTAATGCTTGTGGATGACACAGTTCTGTTAGGTCCCTTACAGTCTCCATGTTCACATGGAAACTGTATACAATCTGCTGGTCTATGAGATAGTGGTATGTCAAGTTCTGTGTGAACCTCTTCCATTTGCAGCAATGGTTGGGATGCGCAACATTGTGAGTATTGACTCTGATGGTGGCTTATAACACATGCTGTTGAGTTACTGTTGGTGCTAATCCAATTGGTCCCCTCACATACACTATGAATCTCTGTGCTCAGTATAGGTATGCACTGCAGCACAGCTCATCAGTTAGGTTCTATTACAAATGTATGCATGCTATATGCTCATGACACACTTGCTTGCTGATACCTTATAGGCAGGTCCTCAAATTCTCAGTAACTCAACCCCATTATTATTTAGCCCTTGCAACATCTTACCCTATAAAATTGTATAGCCCTACCAGAACCCTAACTGAAATCCTAAAACATCCTTCTTGCTCCCTAACCCTAAATCTCATTTCCCGCTCCCTAACCCCAAAATGTCCTACCTAACCTTAAGACTCTCCTCTTACCCTTAACCCTAAGACATCCTTCTCATTCCCTAACCCTAAGACACCCTTCTTTCTTCCTAAACCTAAAATCCCCTTCCTAAATCTAAAGCTCCCTTTCTGATCTATGACCTAATCTACACTCCCACCTCCTCCCACTCTTTCACCATGGCTGACACTTACCTTGCTCAAACCTGAATAATGTGTAGAGGTAAGCTTTAGCAACTGCTTCCCTGAACTCATATTCGAGTTCAAGCATCAGTGGTAACCTACCCAAGCTATATGACACTCAAGTCCCTGGCTTCAAGACAGTACTCGTCAAGCGCTTGGGACTCAAGTACTTGTAGTAGATCCCATCCATTACATAAGTTTCTGAATCAGCCCACTATCTTGGGTGTTGTCATTTGAGTGCACCATGTGAGTCATTTGCATGGTGTTCCTCAATACCATGTCACTTTGTTCTCATTGCAATGCACTGCATGCTGTGCTATTTTTTCCCATGTGTGACTTCGTTGTTTGTTAGAATCACACACCTTGTATGCTGCTGCCATCCTCACTAATTTGCACTATACAATGTGCAAGATGTTTATACATACCAGCCATAGTGTGCAAAGTGCTAATATGTCTCTGTGCACTGTGTTCATGAATACTTACATACATTAGATAGCAAATTAAATGTTTTTCCTGTAAAAGAGGTAGGAATATGCTTTTGTCTCACTAAAGACCTGCTAGCCTATCCAGACCTTCTTAATTAAAAAAAAAAATACAAAGAAATGTTGAAATGGCAAACTGAAGTCTGATTACTTCTGAGTGTGTTAACAGTGAAAAAATGTATAATATTTAAAAAATGCATGTTTGTAAACCAAATATTTACCTGTGCTAAGGGGGAGGAAGTTTCATTGGTTTTGGTTAATTAGCCTAGCTGGAGAAATGCTGGTACAAGCTGAAAAAATCAAACATTCTACAGAGAAAGTAGCATCTGGAATAAGTTTCATAGCTACTAAGCTGTGAGTACTGTGTTTATTCCTGCTGCTGTTTCTGCTGAAGCTTTGATTTTTAATTAAGGCTGTTAGATCATTTAAGATGTCTGAATGTCATGTTCATTATAGAATATCTTCAAACAAAACTGCTGTCACAGAAGCAGCAGATGTATGCCTGATATAAATATGCAAATTAAAAAGAATGAAATAACACAATGGTACTCTAGTGGCATATGAAAAAATGTATACTATTTTGGACATATAAGGAAATGTCAAATGAAGAATACAGAAAGAAATGCTGTTTAAAAAAGACAGGATCAAGAAAGGACATCAAAAAAGCAAAACTTCGAAACAAGAAAACAGTAGCCAATTAAGAAAGGCAAAAATATATACTATTACAAGCTCAGCAAGAAGTGCACTCACCTTTGGTGTTAGAAGATCAAAAAGTTGTAAGTTCTATTCCCACTACTGGTGCTTCAATTAATCTTCCATCACTAATACTACAGTGTAATATATGGGGATGGATCACTCCTGAGTGTATCATCAGTTGGTGATGTTAAACTTTGGTCCCAGCTACTCAAGTTAAAAGTGGTCAACTTAGGTGGATGTAAAATATCCTGTGTCACTTATCAAAAAGTGTAGATTGATAGGCTTTTACTAAGCTTATGGCCAAAAAAAAACATTGAGAAACTCAGCCACATCACTCAGTACTGTGGAATACTAAAAATATCCCCTGGACCTTCTCCACATGCCCACAGTGCAAATTTCTGATCATTCATTCACTGGTCTAGACTGCTTTTAAAGGATAATGTTTGCTTATTCTTTTGAGTCATGCCCAAGTTTATATTTTTTCATTTGAATGCATTTTATTAATTTTATATCTACATTCTGTTACTAATTGTATTGTACTGATTCATTTATGTCAAGTGGGGCAAGCATTTTTATATAGCCCTTCAGAGAAAAGCAAGTTCAACAAATCAGCATCAATGAAGCAGACATCAATGTGCCGCTTAACGTCGGGATTGGTTCTATCCCATAGAATGTTAAGTGGCACAGACATTAAGCAAACACTCTATACTTTGTATTGGGCTTCACTCCACATATGTCTGAACAATGGCTGATCGCATTTACATTCACTTGTAAACAAATCAGCGTCAGTGAAAAAGACATCAATGTGCCACTTAACGTCGGGGATAGGTTCTATCCCATAGAATGTTAAGTGTCGCAGATGTTAAGTGAACACTCTATACTTTGTATTGGGCTTCACTTAACATGTCTGAACAATGGCTGATCGCATTTACATTCACTTGTACAGTATGGGCGTAAATGCGGTCAGACGTTGTGTTGTACACCTGTATGTAACACACTGTCTGTCAGCACAAAGGTTTAGCAAACATTTCAGTTTATGACATGTTAACAAACTACCTCTCAAGTCCGGTGTTTGATCCTTTTACTCGTAAATTGCTTACTGTATGACCCTACTTGACAACACAGTACTCTTGGGTAGCCTTTAAAATGGACACCTTTGTCCAGTAGGCTTAGTTAGTTAATAATTATAAAGACCAATTCAAGCATTTAATAGTTTTCACCTAAATGTTTGATGCACTCAGGATACAGGAAGGAAAGAAAAATCAAATGTGCCCAGACAATCTAGTGTGTTTGGTTTACTGGCATGTTTATGCAGGCAGCTCACCTATTAATCTGTGCAGCAACTTCAATAAACATCATTTGGAAATAGTTTACAAGTCATAAGTATATGCTTGTTTTAAATTAAAAAAAAATGGCATTTAATTGCTTCAGCAACTGTCAATCAGCTAGTGCAGATTCAACAATTCTGGTTTATAACTAACTTTTGAAGTCTAACAACTTTGAAGTTATAAAGAAACATGGCCACAAGAGTTTACCAGTTCATGGGGGGGAGGGTGCTGCTGCCGAAGCCCACCACTAAAAAGCAGACTTATCAAATTAGCATCAATGAAGCAGTCATCTATCAAATACATTACATTTCTTCATAACAATCTAGTACACAGGTTAACCCCCCCCCCATACCCCTTCCTTTTTTTTTTCACTTGTCAAAACTTCTTGTTTGTCACACTTATATGCAAATCTACAGCAAGGCTCAGTTTTAACAATTTCATTTTTGTGTAGTTTCTAGTTTCCTCTGAGGCAGTATCTAAACCAAGCTTTCCCAACCAGCAGCCTCAGAGCTACTACAATCTGACTCTGATTTACAGTTCCAGATGACACCAATGATCTGTAATGCTTTGACTAATACACAAGGCAAGCTTGGCATTTAGATTTGTTGTCCAAGTTGTCCTGGCTAGACATCTCCAGCAGCTGGAGAGACCACAGAGGTACCTAACCAAGAGAATTACTGGCCTCAAACTGTTACCCTATGCAGCACGATTGAAAAAGCTAAGACTGTTCTCTGTTGCATACTGCTTTCTCAGAGGCGATCTCTGTCTAATGTACAGAGCCATGGCCAACCCAGAATTGTTGAACATGCTCCATCTTAGCAAAACCAAATCTACTTGAGCTACATGCTCTAGGAATATAAACCTCAACACAACAATGAATAGAACATGCTGGAGGGATAGATTCCCTTCGCAGAGACTTCCCTTACTATGGAACAGGGTCCCGATCTACATAAGACAGAGCCCCTCCCTATCACTCTTCAAGAGGAATCTTGATGAGTGGATGGGTAACAGAAAGTTCACACTGGGGATCACACCAACAGCACTACTAGATAGGGGCCAAGGGTACTAGTACAAGGGTCTAGGGAACTACTAAAGGGGCGGTGAATACCGCACAACATGGCTGGGCTAATATATGCCTTCGGGCAGATAGCTCAGTACCAATCTATGAACCTATGAACCTAAGTTAACATATGCGATCTAAATGAATTGTACTTTCACTGGAATAATACTTGGTGTCCACAGTATTTTTTATTGTTTGATATGCAGCACGTGGATTGGACACACTAAATTGGCCTTAGTGAGCATGTGCACAAGTGTGTGGTACGGATAAACTACCGTGACATGGCTAGCCACCCAGTGGTGTAAACTTTGGCTGTAGATGATCGTCACTGTTGAAGTGACACCCTGACCCCATGTGAAAAAATGGGAAAAAGGAGTTGAGGATGGATGGATGGATTTTCGTCTAATCTCCATCCTGAGTTCATGTATGTCTCTGTTTTTTTTTTTTTCAAATGAATTATCTTTAAATATACCCAGCCTCTATTTCTCATTTTCATCTTATTATTTCACTCACATTTACTCTCATGCATTTTTTTAGTTACTTCATTTAACTATGCACTAGAAAATTCATTTGTTTTGCAGATATCCACCTCTTTTGATAAGGCCATGGCTTTTCCTTTTAATTTCTTGAAACACAAATTAGTCTGCTTCTTATTTGAGAATCATGTGGTTCAATGAATCACATTAACTTGTTTGGTAGCAAAAGAATGCAACAAGTCTGTCTACTCTGCCCTCATAAGAACCTTAGCGTTCTACTTTCTTTCCATCCCCAACTCTACCTTTATTCCATCTTTCATGTGTCATTCTGAAAGCCTCAGTGAAGTCCCTCATTGCTGCACATTCTGCAATCCTTTCCATGAATTTACAACCCTCTCAATGAAAAAGTACTTTTGGAGAACCAAAGAGAAGTTAATCGCTATTCCACTATGAAACGCCAACTTCCTGAGTGCTGAAGTTCCAAATGAATGAAAAAAAATGTCCAAAATATAAATATAAAAGGGTGAAAAACTCCTTTTTTCTTGTTTTTGCAGGGGGCACCCCTGAACCTATATATACCAACTCCATGGTCACAACTTGAAGAAGGTAGAAATGTCAGATGTCCCTAAATAAATGAATCATTGCCAGTACATAAATAGAAATCACACTGCCAATGATTTCCTATGAGAAAAAAGTATTCAGCATTATGCCTTTCATTTTATTTTCTGCAGGCTACTGACACTTGAGCAATTTCACCTTGAGCATGTGTAGGGAAGCTGTTACTACCTGCAATCTGCAACCTATAGCCTCTGCTTCCTAGTTTGCTTTTTTCTGTTCAGAATGACCTTTTCACACATCCTTGACATGGTCTTGTGCACCAATATTATTTTCTCTATCACTTCTGGTTTGAAGTGAGAAGGGTCTAGTACCTCTCGCCTCTGGTCATATTCTTTTCACTGTATCCCACAGATCATTCTGTTAGCTTTCATCTGAATTCCTTCCAGCATCATAATGTCCCTTTCCTTACATGAGCTCCAAGACTGCATGCAGTACTGAGAATATGGCCTAACCAAGGCCTTGTATAATATATATAATGTAAGCATTACATCTTTGCTTCTGGAATCTTCACCACCCACAAGTGAGTATACACACTGGCACTCTGCTCCTACCACTGTCCTTTCACCCTGCTTCTAGCTGTCCAGTGTAGGTGTAATTAATACCTCCAAATCTCTTTCCTGCTCTCTTTCCACCTCATCAATTTCTACCAGATGATACATCACATCAGTGTCCTTGTGGCCTAAGTGCAGCACTGACTCTGAACTACCACCTTTCTGCCGACTTGTTCAGCCTGTTCAAGTCACTCCATAGACTCTTCCATCTATTCTCCACTGCTACACCTAAGTCTGTGTTACCAGCTGCTGATCCTATTCTCCATTCCTTCAGGTACGTCGTAGACCAGTACACCAAGAGTACCGAATCCAAGACAGAAACCTGTAAACCTCCACTTGTAACTCGCCTAATTCCTGAATTGACCTAACCAAAATCTTCTGTGCCCTATCATTCAACTCTACAGATGCCCAGTTCCTCAGATTTCCTTCTACCCCTCCAGTTTTTCCATCAGTCTTCTATGTGTAACAAAATTAAGGGTCTTATTGAATTCCAGGTACATTACATCTACCAGTACTTCCCTGTCAAGTTCTCCTGTAACCAAGTCATAAAATTGGATCCAGTTTGACTGAAATCTCCTCCTGGCTATGAACCCATGTTGGCCCATTTCCTGGAGATTGTTATCCTCTAATGTTACCATCTTTCCCTACAGTATTGTCTCCATGATTTTCCCTGCCACTGCTGTTAATCTAACAGATCTGCAAATCCTCAGACTTTTTATTCTGTCCTGCCTTCTTTTGTAGAAGTTATAACAATTGCTGTACTCTCATTCTCTAGTATTTCTATTCCAACAAGTGATCTGTTGAAGATCAACATCAAGGGCTCTGCCAAAACTCTGGCCAGATTTATGAGGACTCTGGACTCAGGGAAGCAGCTCATCCTGTCCTTATTCTTCATTCTCCTTAAGAGAAACCATTTCCCTCCGAACATACTCTGTCTCACACATACTCACACACACACACACACACACACACACACACACACACACACACACACACACACACACACACACACACACACTCAGTCACTCACACACACACACACACACACACACGTGCGTACACACACACACACACACGTGCGTGCACACACACACACACACACACACACACACACACACACACACACACACACACACACACACACACACACACACACACACACACACACACACACACACACACACACACACACACACACACACACACACACGCACACATGCACACACACTTTCTCTCTCTCGCTCTCTCTCTAGTCTGGTAATTTCCCATTCTTCTTTACATCCTCCATCATAGCATGGCAGCCTCCTGTTGATTTCCTTTGTGAAGACGTAAACACAGTAGTCATTCATTGCCGCTGCTTTTCCCACTCTTCTGTGATCTTCCTCATCGTTGATGACTGGCTAGTTTCTATAACTTTGTTCATTCTTTGCGCTACATACATAAAATCTCTTGCTTCCCTTCTTGATCCCTTCTAACTCCTTTTCAGTGTTAACCTTTGCTGCCCTTGCCATCTTTGGTGCCTTTTTGCTAACTTCTTTACACTATTCCTCTACCATCTCTCCTCACTCCACATCTTGTGTTATTCATGGAAAAAGATTTAGACAAGACATTGCTCTTTTGTATAATAGTATTTGTAAGGAGAATAACATGCACACAGTTATAAAACAAGCATGTTATTCTGTAACATTTTGACAGGAATATGGAAATTATTTAGGTGGATGAATAGAGATGTGCAAATATCTTAAAAGTTTGTACAACATTAGACCCATACCTCTCAACTGTCCAGAATTCCACAAAATTTCCAGATTTTTACTTCATATTTTTGGTCTCTTCCTCTTAAAATATGTGGTTTCCTGGCAAATCGTTGAGGACTGAAGTCACTAAAATTGTGACAGACGTGAGTTTCAGACTTGTATTCTTCACAAAATGCATACTAATGCAAAAACGTGTTATTCTAACAATGGGCTAACTTTATTAAGAGCAATAGTTACAATCTGTCCCTATTTTTGGGCCTTTGCCCACCCATTATTTTTGGTTTTGTCCAGATTTCTTGCACTACAAGGTAAGAGGTATGTTTATAGTAATTCTCCAAGGAGTTCAGAAACCACCTTTTGGTCTAACACATTATCTTGCATTAAAGTTTGTGATTTTCAAATCTAGGTGCTTAGGATTTCCCTCTCTCTTCCCCCCTTGGCTGACCTGATGTGACTTAGTTTCAACTCTACATTTACCTACAAAACGGAGTCTACAGGACTGCAATTGATCACCATAACAAAATCAGTTTCTCTCAGCATTTAAGCAGATTTAACTCTATATTTACCTACAAAACGGAGTCTACAGAACTGCAATTGGTCACCATAACAAAATCAGTTTCTCTCAGCATTTAAGCAGATTGAACTCTACATTTACCTACAAAACGGAGTCTACAGGACTGCAATTCATCACCATAGCAAAATCAGTTTCTCTCAGCATTTAAGCAGATTGAACTCTACATTTACTTACAAAACGGAGTCTACAGGACTGCAATTGATCACCATAACAAAATCAGTTTCTCTCAGCATTTAAGCAGAGTAGGTTGCACACAAAAAGCATTTGTTAAGCTTTCACCATTTTGGTCAGCCATAAGGCTCTTTTTTCTACTTGAGTGTTTGCGTCCTTCCCCTGTAACTTAAGTAAACTGACTCTTACATTAAGAGCTATAATACTTACCTTATAGCTTTAGGACACCTTAGGAAGCCTTATAAACTGCAATAGCCCCGCTACATTCGCCCTCGCTATGCTCGGGCACTCTTCACTCCTCTCCCTGCCCCCAATTTCCTCCCACCCCCAGTACCTCTAAATTTAAAGTACTATTGCCATTCCTCCACTTTCTAGATCCTATCTGCTTTCATCTGGGATAATTCCTCCCACCCCCATTCTTCTACCTACATTTTAATAGCACCTATTAGCTTTCATCTGGCATTCTCCCATCCCCCTTCCAGTACCTTTACCTCACCACTCTATCTTCTGGTGTTGCATCACTAAGTAAAACAGTTCCTTAACTCACTATCTGAATCACAAATAATGGTATACTCCTCTTTACTACCCCTCTTGTTCACACCATACCTCCTTACTTTGTATGAAAACCAGTTTATCACGGGATTTCAGGTCCCGAAAGGCCATACTATCACCCCAGCTGTAAATCCTCCCACCTTCAACCATACTTACAGTACCAGGTCCTATCCAACATCTTGTTCAGTCTATCAACATCTCAACCCCAGGCACATTAGCTCTAGATCCAAACACTACCACAAACTAATAAACAAATTCCTGAAGTTCATCACCAAGTATAGACTTAGCCTAATACTTGGTGGTGATATTCACCCCAACCCTGGCCCACCCACTTCAGATACACATACCTCTTCTACTTGCAATCTAAGCTACAAACCTACAATTAATAGGCCAACTAACTCTCTCCTAGCCTGTCATCTCAGTATTAGAAGCATTAATAACAAGGTACATGAATTGCATACACTTCTGGATGTCCACTTCCCTGAGATTCTCTGTTTATCTGAAACCTGGTTAAAGCCTAACACTACAGACAATGAAGTGTTACCACCTGGGTACAACATGCACAGGCTGGATCGTGCTTCCAGGAAGGGGGGGGGGGTATCTGTACTCTATAAATCTGAGTTGAATGTCACCATAGATGTAATACAACCACCTCAGATTAATAATTCAGAGATTCTTGCCACCAAATTGCAACTTAATAAAAAATAAATGCATTAATATCATCTGTATGTACATTCCCCCAGGTAACAATATATCTACACTTGAAGATATCCTGCACTGGCTATCATGTCACTACCCCCAAGAAACCCTACTACTTGGAGACTTTAACATAGACTGGGGCACCTGTTCCTCAGAATCCCCAACCACCCATATTAACCTGCATGCATTTACACAAATCATATCCATCCCTACCAGGATAGGTAAACCCAACGAAAAAGAAAGCATACTTGACTGGGTACTCATAAATAGTCACCCCCAACTGTACACCTCTGGTACCCTCCCTGATGACCTAAGCGATCACCTTCTCACATATGTAATTAAGCACAAAGCCATTAATTCCCAACAGCCCTTACTCAGAAAGGTTAGAAACAATAAAAACTTTGACCCTGCCAAATTCCAACAACAACTAAACTCATGTAATTGGTCTATTCTAAAACACTTCCCCTTAGAGGAAGCAGTAGCATACTTTAACAACAAATTCCTTGAGATCCTTGATTTGCATGCACCTGTTCATTCAAAGAGAACAAAGGCAAAAACTGCGCCATGGCTTTCTAAAGAGTCTAAACTCAAAATTATTCTTAGAAACAAAGCATGGGCTTTATGGTGTTCTTCTAAAGACCCCCAAGATCACATTAAATACAGGCAATCCAGGAACGAAAGTAAAAAATCCATCTTACAAGACAAAAAAACAATACTACTGTAATTTACAGACAGTAAATCAAAATAACCCTCAGAAGTTTTGGGCAGGTTTAAATAATCTACTACATCCTGGACAAACTTCAACCCCAATCCCTGCTGCTACTATTGATAAAACCCCTGAAGTTTTTTCTGATAGTTTTAACCAATTCTTTACTGAGACAATTCAAGCCCTAGCTAGCCAACTACCTCCTAGCTCCCCTGGTCCTGAAAGTACCACCCCTAGAAACCTACTCGCGTTCAGCTTCCAACCAGTCGCCACTTCACTTATCCATACCTTGATCAAAAAATTAAAACCCACTACACTTTCTGCTGATCAACTCCCTGCCGAGTACCTACAAAAATCAGCTGATGCTATTGCTTACCCCATCTCAATACTAATCAATCGAACCATAGTAGAAGCTAAAATTCCCACCATCTGGAAAATATCCTATGTAATCCCACTTCACAAAGGAGGCAGCTCTACTGAATTCTCCAGTTATAGGCCAATAGCTATGCTCTCTCCACTTGCAAAGATTATGGAAAAATGTATTCATATACAACTCATGCACCACCTAATCCAGAATCACCTTATGGCAGACACTTAGCATGGCTTCCGTCCTCATCCCAGCACTACTTCAGCCCTCTTAGTCTTTACCAACACCATAAACCATAATTGCAACAATAATTATATATCCTCAGCCCTCTTCTTGGATCTTTCCAAGGCATTCGATATTGTTGATCACACCCTGCAAACATTCTGTCTAGATACTAGAGCCCTTCAATGGTTTCAATCCTACCTGAATGGTCGACAGCAGGCTGTCCTCTGGCAGAACAAACTCTCTAATCTTCTACCTAACACCCTTGGAGTACCACAAGGCTCTATACTAGGGCCCTTGCTGTTCTCCATCTTCATTAACGACCTTTATACTGTCATCCCAAAAGTCAGCTGTATCCAATATGCTGATGACTCTACTCTGATTTGCTCGGCCACATCTCCAGTAGAGTTATGGTCAGCTACCCAGACAACCTTTAATATAATAGAAAACTGGCTTTATGAACATCGTCTGATCCTAAATCCCAAAAAAACTAAAATGCTGTTATTTTCACCAACACGTAGGCCTACCGCTTTCACCTTTACCATAAATGCAAATGATGGCACAATAATCTCCCCTGACCCCTCTACAAAACTATTAGGTGTCATCATAGATAATAATCTAAAATTCGACCTACATGTTAACCAAACTATCAAAACCATCAATAAAAAACTAGGGTCACTTTACAGAATAAAAGCCTTCCTAACCCCTCCAGCTAAAATTGCCATAGCTCGCTCTCACCTTCTTTCAACCCTTCTGTATGCATCCCCTCTACTCTCGAATTTAAACAAGACTGTCCTTAACAAACTCTCAATTTGCTACAACCACATTGCCAGGTTTGCTACTGGGCTGCCTTTTAGGACACATGATTGCATCAATCTAAATCAGCTTGGGTGGCTTGAACTACCCAGCCTAATCCAGTATAACCAACTGATTATGGCCTATAAAATCCTGTATAATCCGGACAATACTCCTGCACTTAAAAATATTATCACCCCCTATAACAATCCTAGACCGCTTCGATCCTCTAACAAACTACTAATTCAGACTAGCAAAATTAATAACAGAGCCGGTGACTCTCTCTTTGCAAACTCTGTAAGTAGACCCTGGAACTCTCTTCCAGCTGATATTACCTTACTTTCTACCTTAGGTCAATTTAAAACTAGACTCAAACAACATTTGGCACTTAACTGACTATGTCAATGTATCAAGCCTGGCTAACTCTCTCTAGAATGTGTAAAAATCTGTTAACCAGTTTACTGTGTAATTTAATTTAATCCTGACTTGCGCTCAGGATTAACTCTAACCTGTGGAACTTGTTTAACTTGCTTACTTATGTAATCACTGTAAATAGTCTGTTTGTAATATGTAATGCTGGCATTATGTAATGCTGTATCTGCTTACCCTTGGAGCTTTTCTCCCCGGGCCTCTGCTGAAAATGGACATGCATTCGGTCAGACTATCCCGGTCAATAAATGTAAAATAAATAAATAAAATAAATAATTAACTGAGGTGCTATTAGACACAATTTATGAATATAACACTTTTTATTTTCTTTTTGAAGTATGTGTTCTAACAGTTTTCTCCTATGACTTTATCATGTGAGCTAGGACTAGAATTCCATATGTCAAACAATAACCATTCTTGGAGAATTTAGAAAGGCTTATTCTGCCAAAATAGTATCTACCTAATTCAATAGAATGATATCCTACAGAGATCCTACATATTGTCATAAGGCATTAAACCAAGAACTCATCTGCCTGAGCTGGTGGCAGTTTAAGTAGATACTAAAGTACCCTAGGCATTTATCAAACAATGAGGAAGGGAAATGCCCCATACTCATGTACTCATGGTGAGATTTTTCTTATTACAATCTATAAATACCACTTCAGATCTTCACTAAAACAGGAGCCTACTGCGAATGAACCACTCAAAAATAAATAAAATAAGCAACTATACATCTACTTAGTACTGCGTAGTGATGAGAAAAGCAAAATAAATAAATACAATTGAAATAAAATAAAATATTTGTTTTATGTTAGCAGTTGATCTGTGTGATAATCTCCTTAATGGGTCCAATAGCCGAGTTCATTCTTTCCACTAGTCAAACTAGGCCTTTTCTTGCACATTCCAGCATTTGCTTTGATTGCATACCCCAACTATGTATATGTGCCATATCCCTGGGCCCACCAATTCACTTCCAACCATACCTCATGCATATCAAGACATAACTATAAATATAAATATAAGACACCTCAACTGCTAACAAGTAATATGTCTGACTAAAGGATGCTCTGATGTCTGTAACTGAATGGAGGGGTTGTCAAAGCACAGAGGACTGCAAGGGTTTTAGGGGGCCATTCTAGGAGGATTCCCCTCATAGATTAACTAATACATAAGAACATACCTGCTATGGCTAACACTTTCAACCCCTCTAGATGGGTTCTACAAATGGGTAGAATCTTAATCAGTAAGTCCGTCAAGGTGGAAGGTGAAGCCTAAGGACCATAACTCAGAAGGCTGAATCCTAAAGTACTAAAGGAAGCTCTCATGGTCTCATGAAAGACCATATATATGCGGTTACCTACAGATGAGGGTCTAAACCTCTGAGATTCTAAAAGGAGAAGTGATGTCAAGAAATAATATTCAACAGCGACACTAAACTAGCAAGTTTGTAAGAGGAGGAAAGGGCAAGCCCATCAATTACAAATTTCAAATACCATGGAGATGAGGGATTCTTCAAAACTGAATGGAGACGCATCACTTCTTTAAGGAAATGCTTGGAAAACTGGTGCTGGGATACAATCTCACTCTCTATAAGGTTATGGGGACACAAATAACTAATATGCATCCTTAGCTGCGGTGGTGGTGCTGCAGTAGTGTTGTCGCCTCATAGCAAGACGTCCCGTTCGATTCTCAGCTAGAGCGTCTTCTGTGTGGAGGCATACGTGAATGAGGCGTGCCTTCGTTGAAGGTTGTGCATCAGGGCTGGTAACCCGGTACGTAAAAATCCACTACCAATCATTAGCGGACCAGAGTTCCGCTGTGGCGACCCCTAACCGGGAAAAGCCGAGAGACAGAAACTGTGGAATAAATAAAGCATAAAAAGTTAATGGCCTTGTGATAAAAGAAGCAAAATGTGACAGCTTCAAAGATTCAGGTTAATAAGCTCAATAATTTAAATCACTTGACCATTTAGGAATATTCACGATTACTCTTCTAGGTTTTTTGTGTGGCTTTAGAGCAAGAATTTAAGGTTGCAGTGAGTTATATCACAATGAATTGTATTGTGACAACTGGTGGTGCACTTTTTAGGGTTTTTTTCCCTTTTCATTGCCATGGTGTAACCCTGGAGTTGATATATATATATAATTGGGGGTCATGTGGGGCTTGTTCACTTGGAAAAAGATTTTTTGTATCTTTTCTATGTTTTTTCAGCTCACCATTTTCAGCATGCAATTTGTGACGAATGGTGAGTTGAAAAACTGTGCTTTGCATTCATGTAGGTGAACCAACAATTTATTTCTTCAAACTTTATGGCAATCCGTTTACTTACTTACAAAGCTTTCTTCTAAATTGTTACATTTCTCATAGTTTGCAAATATGTAGCGTATACTATCTTTCAAGTACATTTACTAACAGCTTTCTATTCTAAGCTGTCTCTTCCTTTCCCTCCATCATTTGTTTGACTCACTTATGGATCCAGCCTTGTTCTTCCATGTACCTACATCGAATTCTCTTCCTTCTCTTACTTATTTTTCTTTTTATTCTTCTATTATCAGCTGTTTCCTAGTGTTATATTACTTAGTGATTGTTGTTGTTGTTTGCAGTATTATTGGTGTAATAATTACCTCCACTTTAATTAGTATTCATTGTGTCTCTACCATTGCGGACTGGATTGTGTGAAAATGTTCCCTGGTCCAGTTCCCTTACCTGGTTAACAAATGTTAAGGGGCATGACAAAGCACATAAGTGACCTGCAAGTTGATTGACTGGGACAGTACATGGTACTGCTCCACCCAAATGGAAAACCACTTCTACTAGGAGGCCAAAGCTTGCCAAGCAGTAGACTTACTTGACATTATCCACTTCTGACACCTCAGGTAAAAAGTTAGTATAAGCAACAGGGCCTTGAGGTAGGGTTGCTTGTTGCCCCAAATAAGCATATAATCTTTGTTCATGACCAAGCCAAGGGCCTGAGTACCTCAAATTGGACCCATCTTGAACATCAAGGGATGACAAGAATTATTTTTTATTTTTCTTCCTGGAATTTATGATATGGCATGAGATCCCTGAGGATGGGGAGAAGCCATACAGGAATTTCATATGACTCATGACGGAGAATGCATCTACTGCTACCTTTATTGGACTTATGCACTGAGCAGAATAGGGATGCCTCACAGTGTCCTAAACAGTAATTGGCTGACTTCCAGATTGCCTGATTTGCCGAAGTTTCAAACCAGACATGGCCTCTATATCCACCATTCCATGACAGCCCTTATTCATTTCCACTTGTTGATGGTTTTGGATCATACCTCTCAAAGGACCAAAAATAGGGACACTTTTTAAATATTGTTCTTACAAACTTAGAAAGTTGACAAAATAACAGGTTTTGCATTAGCATACGTTTTCTAAAGGATATTAAGTCTGAAAATCAAATATCTGCCATTATTGTCTGACTTCAGTCCTCAGTGATTTGCCAGTGATTTGTCAGAAAACTACAATTTTATGAGAAGCAGAACAAAAATATGTGTCAAAAATCTGGGCATTCAATGAAAAATTGGAGAGTTGAGAGCTATGCTTTGGATTCTTTGATGGACCACAAAGCAGCAAAATCCTGTCGCCTCTGGAACATTTGCTAATTATGTCATGAATTCTAGTTTTTGGAGTCAGTAAATGAATTGCTGGTAAGGGATTCACTCCATTCAGCCAAGGACTTGTAAAGAAGATCCAGCTTCTTATGGGCTGCAGTAGTTTAGTCTAAAGTCTTCCAGACAGCCAAGACAGCATCCTTGATCACCATTGTTTATGGTGGGATGACTCAAGAATTACCCTCCTTTTCCTCAATACACATTTGGCATTTCTTGTCGAAATAGGGGACTGAGATCATCCAAAGAGGACCTCATAAAACTCAAGTTATTCCTAAAGGAGGATTTATCTAGATATGAGATAGAGACACTGGCCTTTAGGCCTCCAGTATTTTTCTATGTTTCATGCAAGGGATGTAGGGAAACTTCCATCCCCTACTAGAGTGAACATACATAATATTTTATGTAAGGGTAGGCGTGCAATAGTCACATGGCAAGGGGCACCTGTTGAAATTCTGAGAATTGCATTATGATCCTGATAGCAGTAGAACTAAAGTGCAAATGTGGAGGAGCTTAAAGAAAGTAAAAATACTACATTTCTAGCTCCCACCTTTAAGTTCTAGTAATCTCAACATTATTATACATTTGTACATGCATCTCTCTCTATATATATGTAAATATAAGCATACACACACACACACACACACACATACACACACACACACACACACACACACACACACACACACACACACACACACACACACACACACACATACACACAATACGAGTGTGGCATGACCGTACATTAGTAGTGCAGTGGCAGATTTCAAATGTTTCCATTTGTTCTTTTGAATAGCAATTTATTTTCAAACTATCAGGTGCCACAGTTTCAGATCTTGCACTTATGACAGGGAGCCCATCACAGGCACTGGGCATGACAAAACCAGAACCCAGTAGCATGCCTGTCATGGGCAAAATTCAATTGAAAAAGACCTGTGCCAACCCATCTCTGGTATTCGAGTATATTCCTTAAGGGTGTATTCCTAAGCATTTGATTCAAGCTCTCACAAGATTAACAAACAGTTGCTTATTGACTAGGACTTGAGCCTCAACTCATGGTGTGGGATGACATACAAACCTCATTTAGTCTCAACCAGCTGAGCTTGCTGGGTCTGGTGGGAGACTTCATTATGAAAGATCTTAGTCCTGAGTACCACTAACCTACAGAGTCTACACCCCAGGATCAGGCAGGTTAATCTAAAGTTCCAGCCCATGATCTTGGGAATGTGTGACACCTTCACTTCAGTTAAATTACTTACTCGGAGTTAAACAGTGGGCAAATGAAGGTGGAAGGAGTCAAGCCCTGTACACTGGGTATAGGAAATGGCTCATTAATACCTCAGAGCTTTTGTCCTGTGCAGCAAACTGACAAATGTTCCACCTATTGAACCAGTTGGCAGTATCAATTCTTGATGTGGAAAACTGTCTCTTTCCCTGTCTCTCACTCGGTCTCTCGCTCTCTCACTCTCTCCCTCTCTCTCAGGCAATCAGGCTCCTACTGTTTTACCTCACCTGACATAACAAAAAGAGAAGGAGACTGCATATCCTGGATGTACATGAAAAAGGCTGAAGAAGAGGTAAAAAAAGGACCAGCTGTTAATAGCCTTTGCAAAGATAGTTTCTTTGGACAAAAGCCTGCCCTCCCTATCTTGAAATGTTTAGCTTACTACATCTGAATTTATATACTTATTTATTTATTTTACATTTGTTTACCAGAAAAGTCTGACTGGGCTGCAACCCATTTTCAGCGGAGGCCTGGGGAGAAAACGTCCAGTTATTAAAACATCATATAAGGACACTCCATAATGATTTTTGTGCAAAAAGATAGAAATGACATAGGAATAATATTTTAAAGTAGTAACACATAATACTGTAATATAATATAACAAGTAATAGAATATATAGAATATGAGCAGCTAATCAGTTTTCACACTAAAGAACTAAGACAAAATATAAAGCATTGTTAAGCTTTGAGATGTATATTATGCTTCTGGTTTCCAGTTTGAATTTGTGTCAAAATTGCACCAAGGCATGCTAGGGTATACTGTACTAGGGCAATAACCTCCTTCTATAGGGAGTTTGCACTCAGGCCACCTTGGAAGCTGCTATCTAGTCATCTGTCAACACCTTTTCTGAGCACTACAACTTGAACATTGTTTCCAGATCCAAGGCAGGTTTTGTCATGGCCATCCTTCTAAGGAATCTTAACAGTCCAGTTCTCACAAGGCCATCCATGTTGCACTACAAAAGCTTACAAAATTATCTGTTGGAACTTACCACAGTTGTAGATGTTGCAGTAAAATTTCCCTCCTTCTGTACTTCTAGGGTTAGGGTGAGTACCAAGTCACCTTTTATTCCCACCTTTTCTTGCCTAACCCTACAAGCTTCCCCTCTTCCTCTGGTTTGGTTAGTATGTGGAAAGGGAACTTTGAGGTTTCCTCTGGTTGGACTATCTCCTTTGGGGTGCATTTGTCACCTGGGTAGCCAGCGCTCCAGCATTTTACCAGGATAGTTCAGGTGCAAGGAAGAACTAAAAATGGCATGGACAGACAGGCCACTTATACCACAGGCATTTTGACATGTAGGTTTGAGGATGTCCACCCATCCAGTAGAGGAAAGTGTGAAAATCTGTGGAACTTGAACCTTCTGTGGCAGAACACCCAAGAGTTTAACACTTCTGCTACAATCAACATAGCATCTACAGTTGTGGTAAGGGCCTTCACAACTGTACTATTATAATGATACAGTGATGCTTTAGATTCACAGTAGGACATCTTTCATAGATGGAATGGTCCAGATTGTACCAGTGGACCTTGAAAGGCACACTGCCACACAGAGCACACACACAGATTGAAATAATCTTTTAAGCTTTTTCTGGATATGTAGAAGGGAGGTTGGCCCTGTTACTGAATAGAAATTTGGCAGTCCTCAGGCAGTGATAGTAGCTATCTTGCTGTAGCAAAGGAAGGTTAATAAAAGGGATTTGCAGCTGCAAAATTAATTTGCACTAGGCTGTAAACATGATGAAACTCTACATTGTGGATTTTTAGGCTGACTTATTTTCATGAAAATAGTCTGTTACTGTACTTTGAACTGAGACTGTACTCAGTGCTTGTGCACACCTTTCCTACAAACATTTATTCATTTGCAGTGTAAACCAGATTTTTGCTACATTTAGTTTGTAGAAGCAAACACAGGAATATCTAAAATGGCAGTATAGCATAATTTAGTGCTGGTCTTTAAGAATTATCTAATATGGCATTCCGGTAGATAGCGTCTCATAGAGCAGCTGCAGGAAAAAATAAAGGTAAGAGTCTTTTTAGGGTTCAGAGGAAAAAGTCTGTTTAGCTTTTAATCTGTTGGTGTCTCTTTTTGTGAGATTCAAACTTTTAGGTAATCAGATCTGACCTCTGCATCTTTTAGAAGCTGTGGATGTATTGGTCTGACTCCTCCCCTTCCCATTATTCCCTCTATTTCCCCAAAATACTTCTGATCTCGTTTGCCTACTGATCAAAATCGCATAGTATATGAGAGCTCTGAAATAATTAAGCTAAGTATCTATGCTATATTTTTAGCATATTGCTTATCTTTCCATTTTTACCCATTATCTTTCCTACAAAAATGGATACTTATAGATACATACATACATATGTGTATATATAATGCATGTGTATGGATACATAAAGTAGTCTGCGTATGTACATGTGTTTGAGAAATGTCTAGATATGTATAAATAGATGCTTCATTGACTCCATCTCTAAACTAATCCACAATAGCAACACTGCTTAGCTCCCCCATCCCACCTCCCTCAACTCAAACAACTACCTTCTCACTAAAACCCATCCTCACCACCTACATAACATCTATTCTCAGCATGGTCTCCCTCAGTTGACAACCTAATTCCCCACCTTCCTAAAAATCACTGCTAGCTCTTTAGCTTACCCTGTTTCCATCCTAATTAACCAATATATCCAAGAATCTTCTGTCCCCTCTATCTGGAAACAATTTTATACTATTCCCATCCACAAGGGAGGGCACTCCACTGACCTATCTAACTTCTGCTCTATAGCTATTCTACCCCCCCTTCTCAAAGTTACTGGAAAAATGTATACATAAGCAACTACTGGACTACCTCCTGCAAGAGAATCTACTCACACCCATGCAACATGCCTTTCACCCCAACCATGGCACTAACACTGCTCTAATTACATTCACTCAAACTATTCGCACAAGCCAGAGACAACAATAAACTCATCTCCTGTTTATTCCTTGACCTCTCCAAAACCTTTGACACTGTTTCCCACCCCCTGCTCCTTACCAGACTGGCTGACCTCAATATTTCTAACCATACCTTGACTTGGTTTTCAAGTTACCTCTCAAACAGGCAGCAATCTATCAAATGGCTCTTTTCCTTTTCCTCCTTTCTCCCCGTCTACCTGGCGTACCCCAAGGATCTATTCTTGGACCATTACTATTCTACATTTTCACCAACTCTCTTCACATCTCCTGCTCCCGCTCCAACTCTCATACAGTATTCTGATGACTCCACTATCATCTCTCCCTCTAAAAATATCTCTGACTTCCACTCACTTACCCTTACTGATGCCTTCTTCTCTACAACTCATTTGTTTACCTTATGTCCATCTATTAACCTATCTATTAACCCCCTTTTACTGCCTTTCACATCTTCTCATATCCTCATAACAAACTGCATACCTTTAATGACTTCTGTTAAGTATTTAATCTAACTTTTAGGTGTATTCTGTGTATTTTAAAATCAGCTGTGATTGTTGTTATTCTCTGTTATGCCACTGTATTTGTAACTGTTTTGTATTTGTATCTGTATGGGGTCCCCCCCCCAGGCCTCTGCTGAAAATGGGCTACTGCTCAGTCAGACATACCTGGTTAATAAATGTCAAAATAAAAATAAAATTTAAAAAATCTTCGGGGTTGGGGCTGGGATAATGTTTCATCTGAGCCAGTTTGTCAACTGCTGAGATTGAAGAATGGTATAGTTCTTATTTATTAAAGATTTTTTTCAGAACCCAAAGGACTGAATATGCCATTTTCCCTAGTACTTCTTCAGAAGAGCTAAACTCTGACTTAAGTACTCCAGCTAAGACTTGGAGCTATATGTGATATCCTTGTGATGATCCCTGTCTTGCAACATTCAGCTACCACCCACTTCCTGATGACAAGGTACTCTAGAAGGCATCCATTCAGCATCTACTGGTGGCAGGTTTGACTCAGTCGTACTTGTAATAGTGATTTGCACTGTGCTCATTCCTATGACAATCGAGGTAATGCCAGTCTGAATGTTGGTTAGCAAAACGGATGGCAGTATGGGTACTCTGTGAACCTTTATGCATATATTAAACACTGGAACTTTTCACTAGTGTGTGTTTAGATCAAGATCCAGAGTATTACAGCAACAGAAAAGAAATGGTGGCTCAGGGGATAAACAGATTTATGTAGTCAGCATGTCAAAACTCACTAGGACTACTATATAGGCCTTAAGTAGGAGAAATACTGAGAAAAATCACAAATAGGATTGGTTAGGAAGATGCATGCAATCATCACACCAATGAAAGAAAACCTCAAATATTAGATCTTCTTTTCACATAAAAATTATGCAAAATGGAAATACTTCTGCATAATGTTTTCGTTGAGGTGAAAAGTGTTTTTGCGTAATTTCATAATGGCAAAGTCATGATTATTTTACTACTACAAAGTTAAAAAAAAATCCTTATTTAAAATTACATTTAACTAACTGCTTTTGCTGGTATACTAAAATCTACTCAGATAAATTAATTTTGTACATATTTCATCCACTCAGTTTTAGTCTCTGTAATTAACTGTCCATGGAATTATAGGGAGTCAGACAGTTCATTAAACTGCAATTCTATAATCATGATTCACTTAGCTTTTCCATAAAAACAGCTGTTTCTGTTTGAGAAAAAATAACTTGAGAAATACATTTTCTTCTGAGGTGTGCTCTTGAAAACTATTTGAAACTGGAGAGGATACAATCCCTCCCATATGGGATCTGAGGGAGGATAGCTCTGCTAACATGTTATTTTTCATCCTGTTTCTTTTAGGAAACATTTTTAGGGAATTGTGTTCAACTAAACATGGTGCATTGAATCAAATTTCAGATAATTATTCAGTAGTCAAAATCACAGCTTGCAGCCAGTCAGCATGTTGTTTTCAAAATTTCAAAGCAATACTTTGAACCTTTGTTACATATGTGATGTGGCTAAAATGAAGTTACTGTCTTAAAATTTCTGGGAATCATATATTTTAAGCATGTCAAAATATTTACTTCCAGTTGTTCTCCAAAAAAAAAAGAAAAAAAACAAATAAATTCAAATACATTTTCTGATTGTTGAATAGCCTTGTATGACTACAACTCTGCAAACAAGTTTGCAGTTTGTCTGTACTTGTTGAATATGTATTTAGTTTATTTTAGTTATAAGTAAGGACATGATGCATGTTTGCATCAACACAGAAGTCTGAGTGCTCGCTGTCAACGTGCACACAAATGGAGTGTGTATTTAGGGGAATATCAACAAGGGACTTTTACTTTCACTGTACATGTTACTTTACATTTGAATTTCAAAAATATTCTGTTACTTATATTTGACTTTTGCATCATTTTGATATAGCATGGTTCAAATAACTTTTATTCATTGTACTTTTAGAGTTTTCCTTTAAAAATAATTCTCTGGGTACAACCTTTCCAAACTCTGTCCTCGAACTTTGGTCTGCTAAGATATGGATGCTTTTATTCTCTGTGTGCAGCTTCAGTATTGAAGCTTAGTCCTCTGAAGGATGTCCTAGATTAACTCTATCAACAGAAAATTGCAGTGCTTCCTAATAATAGCTCTGATCAATGCAGTCTTGGCTCTATAACTCCACTAGCGTGGGAATTAGTGATGCCTGACAGCATCCCAAAGAGAAAGTTACATACAAGTGATTAATTCGAGTGGCTCTTGATACAAATTTGAATATACAAAATAGTACTGACAAAGACATTATAACAGGTGTTTTAGGGGGAAGTCAAGACCTTCCCCCTTACAGGATACAATGCCATCTGCACCCCAGTTAGTGTAACCAACTCCAAACCATTGCACTTTAGGGAAAACAAATTCACCATCTGCAGCCAACACTGTGTTTGGGTTCAGAGTAGTGAATCACTGAAACATACACACAAAACTACACTGTTTCCATGCTATACATTAATTTGAGAAATATCTGTCACTGTGTTTTTGTTCTACAATGTATTTTTGACTGAGTTTGCTTAGTTTATGTTCCATTTGACTGAGCTTATGTAACGTCTCTCCTATCAACTGTGATTTGTGATTTCAGTTCCGCAGTTTTGCCAGTCTTTTGAATATTTGATAATAACTGTGTGTTCCCCCAACCACACAAAGTTACACATAAGCAAAAAGATAGACATCTGCAAAACAATTTTCTTTTAAATGGGGTACTACTCCACAACTGGTGGTAGTACTGTTTGTGGTTGTGTTTGCACAATGCAGAACTGGATAGGCATGGTGAAGAAATGGAGTCCTCTATATATTTTCCCCAAGTGGACACTTTTCCAATTCTTTCATAAGAAGGGATTATGTTGCTCAAATATCACTTGGTACTAGTGTAGCATCTGATGACAATAATTGTTACTTAATCAGTTAATTGCCCTTACAAAAACCTTGTGAGACCTGATTCTGATCCCAGCCAATTGGTTAACTATGCAGCATCATCTCATTGTGAATGCACAGTATATACAAAGACAAATATATCATCTCCTATCAGACATGATTTACAGGGTCTATGGAAACCTTAAAATCCTAAACTGATGTTTTGAAAAATAAGGGAGAACATGAATTGCTGGCCATTGACTTTGTGGCACAAACAGTCACTATAAAGGATTACTGTGGTTATGAACAGGAGAAAATATAAGAAAATGTGCAATTCACAGAAAGAGCTGTAAATCTCCAAAATATGTTACAAAGTATTACATTTATGAAATATGCAAACTTAAGGCTAATTATTTTAATGCAGAAACACAGAAACACAATACATGGTCAGCAAGTAGCAAATCTGTGTATTTGCTTAAATACAGAACCAGAACTGTTTCTGTGACAATATAGGGCTGCAAGGTAAGGTGAGCTGATGGTTATAGATTGATTCCCTCAGCCTCTGTTTTTCTGCTGTGTGACTCTGAGCAAGTTGCTCAACAACCAGACAGTACTATGGGACAATTGGCAAATTGGGCTAGGCTCCTCAGTGGTCTGCTGGACTGCATACCTCTGCACCTGGATCAGGTCTACAGGAAGCCACCAAATCTAAAGCAATTTTTATAATACAGAGACACTTCTTGGCATAAATATTCAATTTCTGAATAATAGAAATAGTTGCTGTTTCAAGAGGCCTACTAGTTATATATTGCTTAGATCAGCAAATAACATGCCACCACACAATTAAGCCAGTGAACTACTTAGTAACCACAATTTCCTCAGCAGCAAAATATGATCATATATTTTTTTCTGGCAGAATGCATTCCTCTCACTCACTACGTGGGCAGCACTCCCAATTATTTTTTTATTTTTTATTTGGTTTTAAAACAATAGATAAACAAATCAATTATAAAACAAGAAAATAACTATTTACATAGGTCCACAGCTAATAAATACATCAACGTTACACATACAAATAATAATTAATATTTTTCAAGCAAGTCTTTATGTTTAAGCCAAGATTTGTTTCAATGTATGACATTAGAAGTTCTCATATTTATAGTTTGCAATTCACAATTCAACACTAGAGGGGGTAACTTCACTTTTCCAATTTTTAGTAATTACTTTTCTGGCTATAGCAAGAATAGACCAAAGAAGAAGCACTTTGGTTTTTGGAATTATCTCAGGTACTGGAGCATTAAATAAAACTAAAGTTTTAGAAATATTACATCTATCTGCCCATAGAGCTTCCAAAAAGGGGAGATGCTTTCACATTCATATACCATTTGCATCCAAACAGCTATTATTTCAAAATCACATATCCAGCATTTAATTCCATTTGATTTATACATAATTGTAATTTTATTAAGAGTGACAAAAGCTCTATGTAAGAATTTCCAAGTTAAAATGTTCCAATATAATGAAGATGTGGTTTTATCTGCAGATTTTATTATTTTCTTGTATCCTTCAGAGAAGTCTTCATTGTTATTTTTTGAGGAATAGTTCTCAAAGAACTGTCTAAATATGTGGACTCTAACTTAAAAATTTTATAAATTTGTGACAAATATGATTCATTTCTCATTGCACTATTATTGATATTTATTAAGAATTCCAATAATTTGGGGAATTATTTCTTCTCTAGTTTAAATGCCTAATTGATCTCTGTATTTACAAAGTCCCTAGATATTTGTAAAATTAACCAATTCTCAGAATCTTGTATTTGGACCTTAAATTTTTAACAGTATATATAACAGTACCATTTAAGAATTTATGCCAATAAATGAAGTTACTTTGTTGTTTCAATAACAGCGTTTTGTTGAAGTTATGAGTTTCTAAACAATCATTTGTATATGCAATTGAAAACATAGAAAATGTTAAAATTTTAAAACAATGATTAGAATATGTGAATTTCTGGAAAGAGGAAACGATGTTAAGCAATTTGAGAAGATGGTGAAATTCCATTTATGCAAAAATATTTTAATAACCAGATGAAACTATTAGGGACTATTTATTTATGACTGGTTGTAATATATTTATTATTTACTAATAATATCACATGCTGCATTGGTTTCCATTTTGAATCATAAGATGAATTTATCCACAATGCTATATATCTTTTACAATTGTTGAAGTAGCATACAATTGAATATCAGGGAATCCTGTTCCACCATTATCCCAATCTTTTCTGTGCCAATCAAAGGAAACTCTTGGTTTATTAGGATCCCCCAAAATTTAAGTAGAATATTATTTATCTTCTTCATCAATTTTGTTTAGATAGTACTAAAGATTGTACAACAACATTTTAGAGAGAATTACCATCTTAGTAAGCATTAATCATTCTTCCATGTTAAAGAAAAATTTGTTCCAATTTGTGACTAAACTTAAAATTTTATCAACAACCTGTTGAAAGTTTGTTTGTGTCATTTCTTTACTATTAGACATACTGGTTATACCAAGGTATTTCATTTGATTGCTATTCCAACTGAAGTTAGAATATTTTTGCATGATTGTTTTAATTTTTTTATTAATTACTAATGTACTTGTTTTATTATGATTAAATCTTACATTTGAGATTTCTTCAAACTAACTCATAGAACTAATTATATGTCTGAATGAGTTTTCCATGTTTCCTATTGCTAGTAAAATATCACCAGCAAAGAGCTGAATCTTTAATTTGACATCTTCTTTTATTTTGATACCATTAATGTTCTTATTGGCTCTAATACTGTTAGCAAATGGTTCTATAGCTAATACAAAAGGTAAAGTTAATAATGGACAGCCTTGTTTTGTGCCTTTTTGTAATTTAAAGGGATTAGAAAGAAAATAACCTATTTTAACATAAGTGAAAGTGTTATTGTATAACTTAGAAATTAATGCAATTAGCTCAGGTGAGAAAATATACACTTTAAGTGTTTTAACCATGTACAACCAATTAACTGAGTCAAAAGCCTTATCTAAATTAAGACTAATGAGAGAAAATTACTTTCATTTTTATTTACATATGTGACACCCATGCACTGGCTCAGCAATCAAGAAGCCTCAATCCTCACCACTAACACCAGTGAGGGGCGTCCACATTGGGAAGGATAACAAGTACACACACAGTAAAGTACAATATCCCTTAAGAGCACACAGAGATGACAGTCAGTCTGGGGCTAGTTTCTCCCTTTCTCTCCAGATCCCCAATAAGATACCCCAGGGTCCAGATCTCAGCCTAGTGGTCAAGCTAAAACCTCCAGCACCTCTTTGTCTAACCAGCGCTTTGTGTCCCTGCCCAAGTAGTTGACATACACACACTTTGAGATATGAGTTATATACAAACACACAGACACTCCTGGGGAAGGCTGGCACAGGTTCTCCAGCTATGCCCCTTCTGCCCGGACTACACAGTAGTACCACTTGCCACCAACCACTAATATCAGCTACTAATAAGGCCCTTATCAAAGGGAGTCAAATTATTACTGTGCAATATTATTATTCAAATGGTAAGTGTGACGGACAGCAAGGCTTTTTTGGAGTGGCTTGGACAGTATCACTATATACATGCAATGTACTCTAGAGCTTAACTTACCTCTACATAAAACAGCCACAGTTGAAAAGTTTAAAAATATTTAATGATAAATAATAACACAAAACAATACTTCTTACTACACAGTACTAGTCAAGAGTTCAGAGACCACAGAGAAATGCTTAAAATAATACAGTAGAAAAGTTCTGACATCAATACAGAAAACAGCTACACTAGACTTCCTATTTCCTATCTATATATAAGAGCAAACACAGTTCTAAAATAAACTTGCATATAGAGCAAGGCAGTGCTGGTGATGTTGTCAGTTCTGAAAACAAATGCAAAATGCACTGATTCTCTCTCTCTCTTTCTCTCTCTCTCTCTCTGTCCTTAAATTGATAACACAGTACTACTGATTCATTTCAGATTACATCATTATTCTCTGTTTCCCAGGCTAATAGAAACTCAGAGTTTACAGCCTTTTTGATCTTGCAGCTGGTCAGGAAGCCATAGCAATAAAGTGCATTATACATGTAAATTCTAGCCATTAACTCTGGTCTCAAAACAATAGGAAGAATTCTTTCATTCAGACATCTCAGCTCCAAGTTTTGAGATCAAACAATTATACAAGGCTTGACTTATCAGCTTTCTTCCATCAGAGTGCACTGTTGTTACATTTTTGACATTCAACATTTAACACCATTTTCTTCCATTTAAGAGAACAAGCCTTTGGCTTATATTAATATTTACAAATGACAGAATTATCTACAAAATTCTATCTGTCTAGGCTAGCAGCCTTCACATATCTTCACAGCATAGTCTATTAATGTATGCATTCTTATTGTATTATCCTCTACTTGTCTATTTAAAATAAACCAAGTTTGATGATTGTTAATTAGTTTAGGTATATGTAGATTAATTCTGCTGCCTAAAATGGTCATGGACATCTTATTGTCTGCATGTAAAACTGAAATGGGTCTATATGATGAACACTCTGCAGGATCCTTATCTTGTTTTAGAATAGGTGCTATAAGGGAATATTTCCATAATGGGGGACATCAGTAGTTGTTTTTATTTCTCTATAGACCCTATCTAATATTTTAACTGCATCATCCGGTAGTATTTTATATAGTATTGGTAATCTAAGCCCAGCGTCTTATTATTTTTTTAACTTTTCTATTTGCTCTTTTTTTCTGTTAAAGTGAATTGTCTATCTTTTTTTTCCACTTGTTATTTTATTGTTTATATTTCCCTTAGAAAATTTTAAACTATATCATTATTAGGAAGGTTATTTGTATTATTATTTATATTTTCATAAAATATTTAAAGCCCTCAAGGATAAGTTTAATATCTGTTCTTCTTTTTTTTTTCATTATTTATATGTGTTATAATTCATTTGATATAATTTAGTGTATTCATTTTCTTCTATCAAAGAGCATGTTTATGGAAGCTTAAAGGGTTTATTGAATATGCCTGGAGTTTAAGTTTTTCCAGGTTTATTGAAACTTTATGATTTAGAATTTCAACATATTTTGTATGTACGTTTTTAAGCTCAGACTGACTGATAATATTTAACTTTAGTGTGTCTATTTTGGCCTGTAGTGTATTCAATTCATTGTCCCATTCTCTTGTTTTACTAATATACCAGCTTGTAACTCTTCCATTTAAGTAAGCCTTTAGTGAATCCCACAAGACAATGTCAGATACTTCACTAGTCATGTTTATTTCTAGGAAATGTTTGATCTTTTTAACATACTAGTCCTTTAATCCTTTTATTTTAATAATGTATGCTGATAATCTCCTGTGATGTAGTACATTGTCAGTTTTTAAAATAATATTAAAGCATTATGGTCTGATAATGGACATGAAAATATTGAAATGTCTCTCGTATGTGGTAACAGATTGCTTGAGACAAAAATGTTATCAACATTTGTGTTGCATATCTACATGATTAATGGGTAAATTGAAGCGAGTTTGTTGTCTTTAGCTGATATATATCCTTTAAATCCATTATATTTACAAAATGTGTTAAGTGTTTGGCTGAAAATGTGATTCTCAGCTTTCTAGCTACAGTGGAATCTTTGTCTGATAAAATAGAATTAAATCACCAGCCATTATGACTTCACTTTCATGTAATGTGCTATAGTGTCTAAGTAATTTTTTTGCATCTTTAGCTCCAACACCTGGAATCCAGTAAGAATTCACCAATGTATATAATTTTCTGTTCCACTCAGTTACAACAATGCTTAACATACCATTTTTATCAACATAGGTATCTTTTACTTTAGGCATAAATTGTGAGTTCTTCCATAAAATAAGGGAACCTCTTTTAGCTTGAAAGCCAGAACCTGCTAAAAACAAATAATTCTTTAATGAAAGTTTATTTACATCTATATTAAGTAAATGTGTTTCCTGTAGAAATACTATTTGAGCTTTATGTGATTTCAAGTATTTGAACAGACCCCCCCCCTTTACTGGATTATTCAATCAATTAATAATAATAGATATGCATTTAAAATCAGGCATTTATATAAGAGAGAAATAACACAGGTATAATGAAATCACATTTATGTGCAGAGTATATTGTATACTTTGTATAGAACAATGTAGGACAGTGCAGTGATGCATGTCCTCCCTGCATTTGTGTGGGTTTCCTCCAGGTGATCTGGTTTCTCCCCCATGTTACAAAAAGACATGCATCTGGAGTGTTTCTCCCAAAGCCTCTGCCAAAAATTGCCTTGTTCCAAGTCAGACTTTCCCAGTAAACAAATGTTAAATAAATAAAAAAATAAAATAAATATGAAATCTTCAGTTATGAACAAAAGTTTTGAAACAAATAAAAAATTACCTAATGTTATAACCCTAAAACATTCCACCATGGAATAACATATTCCTAGTTTGTTGAAAAAGATGAACAGACTACCTCTCAAACTTTACATTAGTCTAACAAAGCTTGTGCTTCTGATTCGTATTACTGTGTCTCATATTTTTAGTATGCATTATCTTAAAAACATCCATCAGTGAATTATTATGAATAAGAAAAGTTAAATGTGTTCAGAATCTTTATTATAAGTTGACCAAACTGAATATCTCTACGGTCATCTTTCCCTGTATCTCACAATATCTCCCTGGTCTACTATAGGGAGGAAATCAGTTGTTATTTTCATATTTATTAGTTTATAGGTCAGATGATTTTATATTTTTCTGCTTTTATTACTATGTGTAAAGTTGTTCATAGGATCATAAGTTCATAAATTAGTACCAGGCTAACTGTCCTTGAAGGTCATTCCAAGTCCAGTCAATTACTCCATGGGAAACTCAAACCCTGCACCTTGTTTATATTCTTTAACTATATACATATTTACCTATTCTGATCTCTTTCTATTTCTGTCTGTAAACTATGTCTTGTACTATTACTATATTCCTAGGTTTTATATTTTAGCTATAATCCTAGTGTAGAATATCATATAACAGAATATTTATATTTACCCTTGTATATTTGATACTCTTTAATCTAGTACTACTTAGAATCACTCCAATTTTTTCCTTAAATGTTATGTCTAATAGTATTTCAACAAACATCTGAAAATTTTTCCCTTTTAAGATTCACATTTTTCATAATAAATTGTTCTGAGATATTACGTTTTGTTATCATTAAAACGAGACACTAACAGAGAAACACAATCCTAATTTTTTATCAGAAGTGTCATTCTATAGACTAGTATATAAATTATCCTTTGGTATACTGCAAGCATCACTCCCAATTTCTTAACTACTTTATATAATTTCCTCTGAAGTCACACCATACTCCTATAAGAGCAGGACCTGAAAGGAGATTTAGTACTGATGATGGTCACAGCTCCTTCAGTCTAACCAAGAACAGCGGATAATGCATGCCTTCCTCCCAAAACAATCAAAGCCATAAAGACAGATAATTCTTTCAGCACAAGACTCTTGCCCCAATGTAGCAGGTGGGTGTAGCAGCCCGTCCACTCACCTCTGTGACAGCTGCATACTAAGTGAGTCTTATGACCATCATTTCTTATTCTCACAGCCTTAGTCAGTAGCTAGATAGGTAGCTAAAGAGATGAGTGTAGCAATAATTGACATGTACTCCCATAATAACCATACCTTCAAAAAAACATACAGAACTCACCAAGCCAATGACAGGTTATAAGTGGATATAACTAATGTCAATATAGGTGTGAGTTTGTCTTCTGCCTGCTTAAATTATATCAAAATATTTGTTTTCCAGAATGAGAGATTATAGGGGAACAAGACAGTAACTTGAGTAATGCTAATTTAGAGAAAAATAAGGCACACTGTCCACAAAGATGCTGTGCTCATGGTTTAAGTAAATGTGTTTGACTGTCCTTATCCCAAATGTAATAGAATTTAATCATTTGCTTTTACTATAGAAATGGTATCAGTGGTATACAAATTATGCTTTATTATTATTAAACATACCCTGCTCATTTCTACCACAGCAGTCTAAAGTGACACTTTTTGTTAATATGGATTTTTATTTTATAAAAAAAACTCCTAAGAAGACCTTCATGTAGATCATTTATTGTTCTACAAAGCTAAATACATAAGTAACCTCTTCATTTTCTAAAATTGGAGCAGATGATATATAGCGGTAAGACATGTCCCATTTTAGTCATGTTTGGTGTCCAGCAGAGGAAATGTCTTGACAAAAGGCAAACATTATGATATTTTAAACAAAGCATATTTTATATCTTCTTTCTAATATTTCTAATAATGATTTTATTGCAGCACCTCACTGTGATAGGAAAGAATATAAACAATAAAACTACACAGCACTGATTATTTTTGTTAACAATATAGTGAAAAAGTAATTTGCATTAACTGAGGCTGTGAACCGTGCTGTAAAATCTTAATTCCTATAAGAAATGTATTTTCTCTAGACATGTCCAAAGGTAGTAAAATTAAACTGCAGACAAGTTCAAATCCTTGATTAGTGGCTACAAGTAGCTTACATGCACAACTGCATTTCTTCAAAGGGCATATTTCCATGATTCTGAATTTTCTAGCAATTTAACTATTTATTTTTCTTTTTCTAACATCATTAATGCAGTCATTAATACACTCATTACAAAAGCTTGAGTCAATCAAGATATGAAGGATGCAGGTTAAAGCTCCCACAGCTCTACAAACTTTCTCCTTTCTGATCGCCAGTATTAAATGTACTTTTAAAGTTCTAACACCTATTCACTGGTGTAATAAAGTACTGAAGTGAGTAACAAGTGGATGTAATGACAATGCATTTGTATAATGGTAGCTTAAATAATATTTATTATTACTAGCTACATCCAGGGATAACAAAAGTATTTGGTTGTTGTTATTGTTTCATTAAATGTGGAAAAGGAATTTGCCTAAAACACCTGGGGAGTATACTTTCAAGTGATAAAATGTGCAAATTTCCCCTGAGAATGGTGCAACAATGAAAATCTAACCCAGCATGCATGTGGTCCATAGGGGCACTGTCTGTATCATTCCATTTGAAAGATGGTAGTAGACAGGTTTGTGTTTCATTTCCTTTTTTTGTTTCAACTCTGTGTCAAATCTGTCAGTCAAAGCTATCTGTTTAACATAACAGAAGGTACCCTCACAGAAGGGGTTTGTTATAAATTGTCAGGTTATGCTGATCATTCATTCAGTTTGTGTTTACATGCTGAGGCACTTTCATTTTGATCACAGTAGCTTCCAATAAAATAAAAAAGTGATGCAGTTATTCAGGTTATTCAAAGTTATTCTCTTCAGAAATTCTGTCAATATTCAGGTCTTTGTAGTTTGTTTAGCTGCACATTTAAAATGTGTTATATTTTGGAATCCATCTTGTTTTGGTTCACCCTGCCCTATATTTTGCAACCTCCTACTGCAAGAAATCAGGACAAAGCCTAAAATAATAGGAAGTCAAAGGCCCAAAAATAGGGACAGATTTTATATATTGCTCTTATAAAGTTTAAAAGTTGTCTGACATAATTTGTGCTAGCATGTATTTTCTGAAAGATATGAAATCTGGACATTCTGTGAAAATCTGTACAATTGAGAGGTAGGCCTGCTTTATTTATTGTAAATGGTACTCCATACTGGACCAGTTTTCATGTGTATCCTGCCTGTTTTGTTTTCTATGATTAGACTGGGGGATTAAGGCACATGGCATGGGTACATAGAAACACAGGGTTTGATGCAGATTGGAGAAAATTAAGGCACATGACACAGGTACATAGAAACACTGAGCTTGATGCAGACAAGGACTATATATATATATATATATATATATATATATATATATATATATATATATATATATATATATATATATATATATATATAAATATATATATATATATATATATATATATATATATATATAGATAGATATATAGATAGATAGATATATATATGTGTGTGTGTGTGTGACTTACTATGTCTGTCTATTAGTTATTTATTAAATTGCAGGCTCTGCTAATCCAACAGATTATTGCCACACCTGCCATGTACTCCCATAGAGCTTGCTTTTTATCTTCCTGTGAATTCTTGAATTCAGCCACTATTACTGGCACTACTAGTACACAGAAAGTTTGTTCTAATAATCAACACCTTTATTCTAAAATAATTCAGTTTTTCTCACCTGACCTAACAGTTTCAAAATCTTAAATTATGGACACATTCTCATATGACTTTTTTTGAAAGGTGGTACCACCTTTCACTCCACTCATATTGAATTCAGTTGTGAGCTTTCAGTCATGTTCCTACTCTGTCTCCTTTTCTCTGGATTATATATACTAAAGGAAATGGCTCCCAGAACTTATTACATGTTTTTTTTATAATATATTTGTACTTTACTGCAACCCTAATGCTCATTTATCACTAACTGCCACGTGTTACCAAACCGACACAATTTGGTGTGGACAATTTGATTTTAAGTTAAAAGTGTTTCCTGTTTGATGTCTTTTTATAAGGACACTTTGTGATGAGATGTACATTTGCTGTGGCTCTGCCTTTTCAGTGACTTGTAAAGAAAATACTGCAGTCACCTCACAGTAAGACGCTGTCCGGTTCATTTCTCAGCTAGAGCATCTTCTGCGTGGAGACATGTGTGAATGGGCGTACCTTAGTTGAAGGTTGTGCATCAGGGCTGGTAACTCGGCACGTAAAAATCAACTACCAATCATTAGCGGACTGGAGCTCCGCTGTGGTGATCCCTAACCGGGAAAAGCCGAAAGACACAACAACTTTTCTGTCTGTTTCTTACAAGAGCATCCATTTGTCTTTTTCAATTACTCCCTCTGATTTTTGTTATAGGTCAAAATACAACATTTAAGGTAATTGTCAATGTTATGTTTGGAAAAAATGATTTAGTTGTTTTTCCAGATTTCAAGCAATAGTTTATAATTGTTGTTTAACGTCAGTCATCTTTAATTACACAAAACAGACTACGATTTAAAAGTCTCTGTCTGGTATCACCTTCTTAAACATTTTTTCATTAGTCTCATGATTAGAATTACTGAAGGACTAGCAAATGTCTTAGATATAGCAACTCCTCCATTGCTCACAGACTTGCCTTAACTAAAAAGTGCTTTTCTGATATAACTACTGATGTAGAAAATACCACAATGAAGTAATACAAGACGTTAGAGAAAGCCTAAAAGGTGTGTGAAGAGACTGCAAAATCAGATAAAGGCAATAGACAAAGAGAGAGTGATATTTAAGTAACTTTTTCTTTGAATGTTGCACTGTAGGAGAAAGGGAAGAAATACTTAGTCTGAAACAGTTGTTAATGTATTATATTTACTTTTGCTGCAGGTCAAAAATGTAGATCCAGGCCACAAATTCTAAGTTAAATATTAGGTTGGTTATAAGGATTAATAAAACACACTAAACAAGAAATGATTCTGCAGTCTGTACCTAGATTTAAGACTTTTAGTAAATGGGCAACCTGCGCTTCTCCACCCTGATTGGAGAGAGAAAGTTTTCCAGCAGGGTGTTAATACACAGGTAATGCCCACTCAAAAACAAGTCCACTGCTTCACGATAGCATGTTAAACCACCACAAAGCTCGGATAGTAGGAGTCCCCTGCCCACTTAAGTAGTGGATGCTAACCCTAACCCTAATGCTGCCCCTTCACCCAACACTAACACCTTACCTTAATAAAACCCTTCCCATAAAACTGCCACTATTCAGACAAATTTTAGGCTAATGTTATGGGGTGGGGGGTTGGTGCTCAGATCAGGAGAAGAAATTGTTTTCCTTTGTTGATCTTTTTACGTCAATATTTAGTTTTTTCACAATTATGTATGTTTAACCATATTTTGTCAATGTTTTTGGTTCAACATTAAATACTCACTTTTGGTGCTTTTTTAAGGATCTTAAGATTGTAAATGTTTGAAAAGTATATACTACACCCTCATTTAAATAGCATATTTGATATAGCCTCCATTGCCTAGCCATGTGGCTATGAGCAAGTCATTTAACCAGACAATGCTCCAAGGCTGAGACTGAAAAAGGTACGTGGGGATCAGTGCTCTACCCTGGAAACCAAATATAAATAAAAAAAAAATAAAATAACAGATTATGTGAGAAATAACAGAAGCAAACAACATTTCTCAAAGAAACAGCCACATGCCCCGCATTGAAACAACAGACAGTTGTTCAGGGAAGAAAGTGAGTAATTTTTAAATTATGTTTTGTTTCTATAATATATTTTTGGTGTTGCATTAACTGAAAAGAATCTGTGAGTAAAAGGCTTGCATATTTTGGTAGCATTGTCATTTAAGAAATTATTTTTGATGGCAGCAGATTTTCTGGGGGCTGTATGACATCCTTTGCTGAAAAGTGAAGTATAAAATGCAGCCTGCTGTTCAAATTCTGATTAACACGATTTTAAGTCCAAACAGCAGTAATCACATGTCATTTGTTTGTTTGTCTATTCACTTATTCTCTGGTATGTGTATTGACCATAATTAAAGTCCCAAATTACAATATTACATGAACTAATAATTATATATAACAAATCACTGCAGTTGCAGTAATTATTTTACTCTAGCACTTAACTGATTGCTCATCTAGCATTATAAAAATGGTGAGTCCTATGGCCCTGCAGATTTGATTAGGAAGGGAAGTCTGATATTTGCCATTGTCAAACAGATAAGATTTGAGCAGTTTTTTTCCCTCACCCCATAATACAGAGGGATGAAGCACTGACCCCAGGCCAGAAAATCCTTAATCAACTAGTATTATAGACAGTGGAGGGATTGGGCAGAGGTGGAGTGGAGTGAGCTTCTGACACCAGGTAACCAGCCCTGGAAGCCCCTTGCAGTGATAATGGAGAATGCTGGACTGTGACAGTGTTTTGCATGCAATGTTAAAGCAGTAGCATAGTTTGACAGCTGCACACTGCAATTGAAGCTTTCTAAAGAATCACCATAGCAAAAAATCACTTTCTTACTATCTGTCACATATACCTTTAAGTAAACAAGTTTAAACAGTCTTGCCAGCTGTGTCAAGTACTTAATACTGCTTACATCCTACATTGAGCATAAAACAAGTCAAGCATTTTACAACTGACTGATTTTGCAGGGCATATCTGATTTTTGCATCATATTTTTGCCTAGGCCCTCATAATTTTTTTGAAAGTCACTAAAGATTACAGTCATGGAATAATGGCACACATTTGAGATTCATACTTGTTATCATTCAGAAAATGCACCTTATTGGGAAAACCCATTGTTCTATCTACTTTGTAATGTCCCTGATTCTGCCTCTTATTTTTGTCTTGTCCCTTGTCTTTTTTTTTTCTTTCTGGTAAAATGCTGAGGATTACAATCAGTCAGTAATGACACTATTGTACCAGATTAGAATTTTTTATTTTTTTTGTTCAGAAAATGCATGCTGATGCAAAATATGTTGTTCTATTAACTTTTAAGCTGCAACACTGGTGTATTACTGCATTAAGCTCTACTGGCCTCTGTAATCGTGCCCACAACTTATGCATGGTCCAGTATTCTCCAATTTCACCATCCCTGGCTTGCCTTGCTGCACTGTTGACAGCTGGTTTACACGTGTATCCATAACAATGAGTTGAGCATGTCCATGTTGCAGCAATGAATTGTTTATCAGGAGGGTCGCACATGTGTTGACACATATGTGCCGTCTGTGAGCAATTATGGTAGAGTTCAGAACTCACCATCAGGAGGAGTTAGGTGAAGTGACTTGATCCATGACAAGTAAATGATGTCTCCTTCTCCCAGGTCACCTAGCCCTTAGACGGGTTGGCAATGCAGCACTGACATCTTAGAAATGAATGAGTGCATACAGCATCCAGGAGGGTATGGCTAGATGGTCAGAATGGGGAATCAGGAAACAACAAAATGGATAAGATTTGGGCAGTTTTGTAATAGCAGAGAAGTTTTCAGATAGCAGATGAGGCATAGTGGACAGTCCAAGTTCAGGTCTGAGAAAGAAGAGACTTTGTTACCTGTGAATGAACTGGTACACAGCCGTTAGGCAGGACTTGACATTTAAGGAAAATGTGCTTAACTTATGCAACCTATGGCTGACCACTGACAGAAAGAGCCTGTGTCAAGAGTTGGATCTTGTCCAAACTATGAGATGGATGCAATATTTTGTATGAAACAGTTGTGGCTAACCCACACTAGCAAAAAATGAAATTTTGTTATGTATAAACGAAATGAATAAACATCGCCCACAGAGGTGTGCATTTTCAAAACTATGTGGACTAACTCAAAGCCTTATCCCTCTTCTCAGTGCCATACTTGCATAAAGATCCTCACTAGACCCTATCCTGTCAGACCTACTGCACATTCGCAAGTCCAGTGGGAACATAAACAAAGAGATCTCAATCTTTTTTTGCAACATAAGTAAAACATTCTAGCTCATAGGATCATAGGACGTTACTAGGCTAATGGCCCTAGGGCCCTTACAAGCCTAGCCAAGTTAGACCCTTATTTCTATGATCAGCACCTATTCTGCTGTCCAAGAGGGACACAGGTGGAACTCCCAGGGTGAATTTATGGTTACCCATCCAATCATCCAGATTGTGTTTGAAGAGGGCCAATGAGGTGGTCTGTTTGACATGGTGAGAGTCTGTTCCAAAGGTGTGGTAACCTCTGGGAGACAAATCTGTCCCTCCAGAATGTTCTATTAATGTCACATACCAGGTTAATGTCTTTTGAGTGAGTAATCAGTGTACCGTTTGACTTGCGGATATGCAGAATTTCCAGTAAAGCAGGGTTAGAGATTGCCTTGTATGCAAGGCAGAGATTGCCTCTGTATGAAACAGAATAAAGTGAGAGTGATTTCAGAAGATCCACATAGGACCGATGCTGAAGACCTTGAATTTTCCTTGTGAGGAACCTTTGTGGTCTCTCCAACTGCTGCAGGTGCTTGGAAAGGTACATACCAAAATGGGCGCTGTACTTAGTTATTGACCTGATGAGGGAAGAGTACAGGGAATTTATAACTTCTTTTTTTTTCTGAAGGCAATTCCCTTACTTATGAGATTGGTCATATAGAATTCCCTTCTTACCACTGGGGAGACACAGTGGTCAAAGGTAAGGGTGCTGTCAACCTGGGTGCCCACGTCTCTCACCACTGAGTGCGTACTTAAGATGTTGCTATTGATGTGGTAGTTAGCAGGAACATCACCCTTACCAAAATGGATGATAATACATTTTTTTGCATTGAGTTTAAGACCATGACTTGTAGGATGTTGACATCACTTGGAGATTCTGTGACCACTCCCAAGTTTGCAGTCGTCACCAAACTTTGTCAGCCACAGACCTTTAGTTTTTCCTTGTACTTCAGAAAAATAGATTCCAAACAGAAGAGGTCCCAGGACTGATCCCTGTGGAACACCACTGGTTACAGGTCTGCTGTTGGAGGTGGGTTCCCCTATTTTGAATATATGGGTTCTATCAGTGAGCCAGTTAGTGACCCATCTAATGATATAAGGGTTGATACCTAGCTGGGTGAGTCTGTCAATAATGCCTGAGTGGGGGATAGTGTCAAATGTCTTGGCTAAGTCTAGGTAGACTGTTTGCACAGATTTCCCCTCGTCCAGGGCCTTGGTGACTGTCTCAAAGAAGTCCACCAGATTTAACAGGTGTGATCTCCCTTTGACAAATCCAAATTGAGTAGGAAGTGTTTGGGGATTACCTATATCTTTGTTGATAAGGTTCAGGATGATTCACTCCATGACCTTGCAGATAAGGCTAGTCAGGCTTAGAGGGCTATAGTTGCTGGGGTCAGTGGAAGCACCACCTTTGTGCAAGGGAATAACATTGACCATTTTCCATTCAGCTGGGACAATGTCATTGCTTAGACTATGATTGAAAAGAGCACTTAATGATATAGATATATGTCACAGAGCATAGCTCTTCTTTGGAATCATCTTCCTCTCCGCATAAAGTAAAGTACATCACTTGCATTATTCAAACACAAGTCGCACGAATGGATGAGTAACCACAAATTCACCACTGGTTTAGTACCCTTGTCCCTCATGGACAGGGGCAATGTGTAAGTGTTCTGCTCATCTCTTAGTTAATCACACTTAAGGACTAAAAACATCATAGGAATGCATGGCTAGGCTTCTAAAGATCCTCACAGATCAACAGCCTGGTAAGCACCTATGAACCCAAGTGTAAGAGCTGTTAGCAGCCTGTACTTGACCTCTACTGTAAGGTGTTAGCAACCTATGCATGGCCTCAAATCCCAATAACAGTAGACATAACAGACCTCAACAATGGCCACATTGCACAAGTACACAGACTCAGAATAATACATGCAGTGCACTGTATATTCTCATTGCACAGAACGGTGTACCTTCCAAAGCAAAGTTGTCTAGCAAATAATATAAAGCTCCCACATAGTCTGCAGGACAGTATCTCTAAACTACAACACAAACACACATTTAGGATTACCACATTCCCAGTGTATAATGTTCTTGTTCTAATGTTCTTGTTCTTGCTTAGAACAAGAACACATGTCCAATGTCCATTTATCTACTTAAATGAATAAACTACCTGAAACTTCAACAAAGCATCTTTATTCCTCCCATAGGGAGGGTATCAGAGAGAGGGACCCTCCTAGATCTGCCAGCTAAAGTGATTTTTATCGGGAATAATCTTTTATACTCTGTTTCTTGTTAGTCCTGCCACCCCTGGGTAACAGATAGGACATCAGACCTAACTCGAGCTTTCTGGATTACTTCTGTTTTCAATTTTATACAGACTTAGACATTTACTGGATGCAGTCTTCCATGATGGTTGTGGGGGGTTATATCTCATTTCAAACTTCAAGCATGGGACTTATGGGAATTGGGCAATAACTAATGAATGCTGCTGTATAGCTGTTTTTACTTTCTGCAGATGAGCTGTGATAAGAGGCTCCCTCGTCTACCTGCACTAGCATGAGCACCTGCAAACTGCATTGAATGCGCATGAACAAATTAATGACCCCTTGCAGGGACATATTAGGCCTTAGCATCATCTACTATGCCAATAATTTGTCTGCTAGGTAACAGTGGCATGGTCGCCATAACAAGCAGCCCCATGGCATGCATCATGTACTGAAAAAATCAATACACATGATCTGCCTAATGTTCTTTGAAATGAAATCTCATGAATGCCCATGGCTTCCAGAGGCACTGCATTTGACAGGACTCCCTGGTGGTGCAGCAATGGAAGAAAGATCTTTTTGTATTTGCTGCATAAATATCTCTGGGAATGATTGACTGGTGACTCTTATGAGAGTCCTCAATATAAAGTGGATGCCTGGCACAGTCTTGCTAGGGCAGTATCTGATGTCACTCACATACACCGCTCTGGTGAGCACTGCTGCCACAACTACAGTGACATGAGATGCAGTGTCCTGACCTTCTGAGCGAGTACAAAGAAGAGGTCAGAGCAGGGGCACCTGAGATGTTCATTATTATCATCGATGGTTCAGAATGTAGAACAGCTGAATATCGAGCCAAAATTATTAACCTTCAAAACATTGACTGCAGCTAAGTAAAGGCAAATTCTTTTAACTGACATCATGGTACAATGCGGATTTGGGAATATGCCCATTCTCCACTGTAGTGTGATCACAGAGTTGATATATTTAATTAGCAGGAGGTATGGAGGTGCTAGGGGGCTTGCCCTCTACAAAAAATAAGTGTTCTAAATTTGTTTTTCAGCATTGTAGTCAATAACTTCAGGTCAATATTTAGCCATTTGACTTTCTGAACTGTTTACAATGTAAACAAAATCCACACGCACACACACACACACACACACACACACACACACACACACACACACACACACACACACATGTTTTATGTACATATCATGTGAAAATGCAGTTATTTTCTGAAACGAGTGGGTGAGAGGGAAGGGGATAAGGAGCAGGAGGAAGGGATGTATGTGTGAGCTAGACTGGATGACAGAGTAAGTGGATAAGGAAATAGAAATAATCTAATTACAGATAGATAGATATATGGGATAATGTGTTATAAAATGAATAAAAACATTTTGGGAGCTATGTTAAGGGATAATGTGATTTACACAGAGATGAAAGATGGTGTTAAGTAAATTATCCTGTAGGGTGGCCCTTTGCATTAAGATTGTTTTACAACATATTATTTTTAACTTAGTCCAAAATGAAGGATAAGAGGCAATTTATTTTAGATGAGAGGGGAGGGATTCATATAATTTTGGAGCTGCTGTAGAGACACAACACATTTAGATTATCCAGCTAAAAGTAGCTGTTGTGTTTGAAGAGCTACAGTATCAACAGCCTTTGCAAAATCAAGGAATAGTGATGCTATAACTTATCCTTGTTTTCATTTCTGACTAACAATAGTCAGAATGGTTATTAGTGTCATTTCTGTGTTGTGAATAGTTCTAAAACCATGCTGTATGGATGAGAGTAAGCTTTTATTACTTGCATATGTTCAGATTTGTTTAACAATGCATTTTTGTAAAAGTTTGGAGAAGGAAGACAGAATGGGTATATGTCTATAATCAGATAAGTCCATGGAGTTGCTGCTTTCATGTAATGTGCTGATGTAAAATGATTTTCTTTGGGAGAAGACAAGGGTTTCTTTTATAGCTCTGCTTATTATAAATGAAACTGGATGTGTAATTGAATTAGCTAACTTCCTAAGATAATTACATCTTTTAGAATGCCAGCAAGATGTTATTAAGTTTCCCCATATGTCATCTGAACTATAAGTTGCTCCTAATACCTTCTACAGCTACATGGCCATTTCCACGACATGTTTGCTTAGCTAGATGTTTGGTTATTTCTGTAAAAAGCAATAGATATAGATAATCTAGCTATAAGCTATGAATGGCAAGCTTTACCATAAAATGTATAAACGGCAAGACAGATGCAACATATATGAGCTTCATTAAAGGAGTGTGCAATTAAAATGTAAATGATTAGATCTCTTCCCAACCATGCCTTCCTTGAGATTAAATAGCATTGTCCATTTTGTACTAGTATTGGCCACATGTAGAATCATCCTTAAGGTTAAGTGTGTTGCCATTGACCAATTTAAGTCATTCACTTCACATTATGTATTTAATACTTCCAGTCTCTTTAGGTTGCACATAGATGTCTGTAACACGTATGAAGGTTCTCTCACAAGCACAGAAGAAACCAGCCACTTAGTGATACATATTAAGTCCTGACCCCCACTCCCTCTGGCCAGTTTTGTTCTCCTGTAAGGAACAGACTTGTAGCTCATCAGTTTCATCCTTTTTAAGTTTTCTTACCCTTTGCTCTCTCCCATCTTCTGACTTTGAAAATACAAGAAAAACTAAATCTCCTAACAAGACTCACAGTAAAAAGAGTACCCAAACAACTTTCAGGCATATTAATGCACCTACAAAGAAGTTAACATGCAATGTGAGTCACAAGAGAGGTTGTCAAACACTGCTATTATATACCACTAACTATGGCACTGAGCTGTGTGTAGCATATGAAGACCCTTTGTCATATAGCCTTATGATCTCTGAAAAGATGCATCGCAACTCACAGTTGTTTTAGATTCAAAACTGTGTTGTTTTCTTTGTTGGATACAAGCATAATAGAATATTATGAAATGCATACCATTTAATGTGTTAAATCTGCAGTTGCTATTTTCTGCAAACTAGCTGTCAACTCATTAACCACAGCCATATTATACCCGCATAATTAGTCTCAGCTGTTGAGAATTCAACAGATGATGTTTTTACTGTTTTTAATCCCAATAGAAGAGTTCACTTTCTTCAAATAAATAAGCAAATGTAGCATAATACAGTATCCTCTCAAAAGAAGGTTGAAAGGCTCCCAGCCATATCAACTACATGGCTTAATACACCCAGACACTATCTTTTTCCTCTTCACAGAGAGGAAAGTGTCACCACTGCCTACACTAACTGACATAAAGTATGATGCCAGATCCAAAATCTTTACTGGAAAGGCTCACCCAGATTCTGCTACAGATTGCTGCGAGGGAAATGTTAGTTTGCTTTTTATGTCTGGAGCATTTCTCCCCGGGCCTCCGCTGAAAACAGGCTCTGTGGAACCTAGTCGGACTTTCCCAGTCAACAAATGATAAATAAATAAATAAATAAAAAATGTGTTGTGTTTTGTATTACTTTATTGCCTTTTTCTATTTTGTATATTGTGATTTGTTTTCTTTATACTGTGTTTTACTTGTATTCTGTTTTTAACTGCGTTCTAAAACTTGAAAAGAGAACACAGCTCTGTCTCTTGTGAGTCAGACAGACATTTTTCCCACCCAATTACTGTTGTGTTCTTAAACACCACTGTCATTCTAGATGCCTGCCCCTTATGTTAATATGACCATATATCTCATTTCCTCTCTACTTTTACTGGCTGGTGTGAGTAAGCACACAATTATAATTTTGTGCAATCACTCCCCTTCAACTATTTAAATTTATTGGCCATCCTACTGTATTCCATAGCACCAGAATACAAAAGTGACCACCCCCTTTCAATCTATCTTGCTGTTTTAAAAATAGTGACTCTCCACTAAAACATAACTTTTAGACATGTAAAACTAAGTTACCTACTTTCACATCTAACTCCTCTAGTCCACACTGCAGTGTTTAGGATAAACCATTTTTTTCATCTTACCTTTAAGCATCTATTGCAAGACCACCAGTTATCGTAGAGCCCACATTCTGCCTCTCAGTAGTCATCTTGGGATTAGTGCTCCTGTTTTCTCCTGATGAGAGAAGGAGTGCAGTTACATTATTTCCTGGAGACTGCTGATCACCAGAAAGCTTAATAACTGCTTTATAGGTGACAGCTTAGAATCTGTGCTTATATTCTGATCCTGGTGAGAGTAGGAGCAGAGTGTATTGATTCCTGACTGTTTCTGGTTGGAGAGTGAGTGTCTGTGCTTAACATACCTGATTAGTTTGGTTGGTATTCAAGGCATCTACCAGAAAAAGGCTACAAGCCTGCAGACCCTTGCATCACCTGGGACAAGACTGTGGATCACCAAACATGGTGGCCTGCTTCTCTTCTTGGGATTGGTGCTAAAACTAGCTAGTTTTAGCTAGAACTAGCCAGTTTTTTAGTTTCAGCACTCAAAACTGTTTTCTTGTGCTCAGCACTTTCTCAGAACTCATTGTAAGCACCAAATAGACTACAAATTACTACAGCACTCCACTTTCCTCACTTGTAAAGCAGAAAACAGTTCTTAGTACTTAAATTAATAAGCATTTATCCAGCAATGTCCATGGGTCAGCTCCCGGTGTTTTCTCCTGTCCACCTGATGAATCTGGGTATCTTGGGGCAATGTAGCAATTGCCTCATGTACACTGACAACCCTCTCCTCCTACCACCCAACACTACAACCTGTGAGAGATGCACTTACATAGCCAAACTGGAAGCCAAGTCCTCTCCAGCCAAGACTGGACTAGACAGTCAAGAGGAGAAGGTTAACATGTGCACCACACCACACTCAACACATAGTCTTTCAAAACCCACACTGACCAAAACCCACACATAAAAATATAAAGCACACACCCACATTTACGGAGGCTCTCAATAAAAATCAGCCCAAGCAACAGAGACCTCCCAAGCTGAAACACAGACAACCAGCATCCTCCAACACTACCTAAATGACAAAACAATAAGGCAAAACAATGTACCTTACATACTAGTCATAAGTGACTCTGTAGTCAGGCACACTGATGTCCCACTCACCAGGCTAAACAAGGAGAAAGTTACTGTCAGCTGCCTGTCAAGTGCCAGGATCCACCACATAATGCATGCACCCACGTCACTCTACAACAAGTACAAATATGACTCTGGCATTGTCCATGTTGGTGTGAATGACCTGAGATGTACCTCCCTGGACTACATGAAAAAAGACATGAAGGAGCTCTTGGATCTTGTAGCCCAGGCAGGTATGACTCAAGCCCTGAGTAGCATCCTGCCATCAGCCAGAATGATACCACAGTACAAGGACAAAATGATTGACTTTAACAATTGGCTAAGCTTCTGGTGTCATTCTAAGGGGATCCAGTATCTGTCTGCCTGGGACGACATGGTCGACAGACCATGATGCTTTGCCAGAGATGGCCTGCACCTGTCTCCCCTGGGATTTTGGATACTGGCTAAGGCTCTTGCCACCCCTATAGTGCCTTTTTTAGGTAGGGTTCAAATGTTAAATTCACCACCATAACGGGTACAAGCAAGCAAACTCTGAGGGTAATGCTACTCAATGCTAGAAGTCTAAATCTCAAAATGCACTCACTCGAGGCACTCCTTAAAATGTAGAACATTGACATCTGTGCAATGACAGAGACCTGCTTCAAGGCTCCAGAGAGCACCCCTGCATTAGCTGGCTATAATTCATACCACACCTTTCAGCCACCTAACCTGGACCGAAACACTAAAGGCAGAGGTGTGTCTATATCCATTAAGGATATCCACACCTCCGGGCTAGTTGCTCAACATAATCCATCCAAAATTATCCAAGTGCAACTAACACTGGGCAAGACTGCAATCCAGGTTGTAGCTTGTTACAGATCCCCCACCATGCCCCAGGATTCCCACTCTTCATTACTTAAGATACTGGAAAATATTAAAGTACAACCCAATACCTTAATTATGGGTGATTGTTCGGCATCTACTTCTCTGAAGTGCAGGCCAAAATAGAAGGTCTTTGGCTAATAAAGTTTGCAGATGACTGCAAACTGGGAGCCATAATATAATCACCTAATGATGTAGACATTCTACAAAAGGGCCTCACAGAGACAGATGCTTGGTGTCAACGTCATGGCCTCAAGCTCAATGCCAAGAAGTGCATTGTCATCCCCTTTGGAAAAAACTTGGTACCCATGAACTACCGCATAGGCAGTAGCTCACTAAACACTGAAAATGTGATGAGACCTCGGGACACAGGTGGACAGTAGCCTCTCCTTTGATAACCACATTGCCACAATAGTCAGGAAACCCTTCTACATGGCACACCTCATCACAA
>NC_056736.1:263763086-263778086 GCF_019279795.1 Protopterus annectens | reverse complement strand
AGCTCATCCGTGTCCATATTCAAGTCTGAATTAACTATATGGATGGGAAACAGAAAATTTACCACAAGACTGCCTCCTGTACTACTAATGGACACAGGCAGCTCCTAAATGCTTTATCCAGACATGGGTCCTCTCAAATTATCTATGGTATGATCCCAGTTATTCTCATTAGGAGTAATATATATAATTATCAATCATGGGATATCTAATGCTAAATGAGATAGGTTAATTCAAGCACCAAAAGGGAAAATGGCTAGGCTTAAAATGGCCCACAAGGGCAACTAGCCCAGTACTTATCTATGAACCTATGAACAAATCCTAAGAACTAATAACTAAAGCAAAAGGGAGACATATTTTTCACATGTACCCAGATGTTGGAATGCACTCCCACAAGATTTATGACAAATTGTAAATCCAAAACATTTCAAAGCAAACCTCAAGGCCCACCTACTGGGTCTCAGGCTATGTAGCTGTCACTCTTCTCCAGGATTTTGTTACTTACTACCATCCCTTGTCTATACTGTAAGTTTATTTAGCTTAAACTAAAGATATGTCCATTAATCCAGTAGCAAGGCCTTACAATTAATACATGATTACTCAGATTGTCTACTTAACAAATGTCCATTGACTGCATAAAAAATATTTTATTGCATCAAAAAACACTAGACACACAAAATATTATTTAGTCAACAATAGTACTGAGGTAAACAGCAATGTCTATATACTATGAGCATAACCTGGAATGATCCCATAACATGCTAATATTTAAAAAAAAACATGTTCTATATTTACAGTGCTAATGATATATATCATTGGTTGTTATTCTAGCTTTAACTGTAACTGGCTGTGTTTATGTTGTGTTAAATTTGATAATCTGTTCCTTTTTACTTGACAACTGTATAAACTTATGGAGCTTTTCTGCTCAGGGTCTCCACTGAAAAGGTGCTTCTCTTGGCTTGGTCAGACTTTCCAGGTAATCAGTGTTAATAAATAAAAAAAATAAATAAATATACATCAGTGTAAACAGTATAGGAGAAGGAGATTAGAAATATATGAAAATAGACCCTGACAGCAATATGGATTGTTTGCCCATGCAGTTTATCATTTTCTCTATCTATTAGAGATATTGAAAATCTGACCTAAACCCCTACCTGATTCTAAGTATTCATTATATGTTGGACAAAGGCTGGACTACCCACTCTGCAACAGACACGTTTTTTTTTTTTTTTTTTTTTTTTTAAATGAATCATGTGGGAGGGTGAAGGTGGTACAGAGAGCATGTTAATAGGAATTCTGTGTTATTTTATCATTTCTTCTTTGGGAAGGGTTATATGGATTTTTATGGAACATAATGGATGTGATGTTAGATGAAGACTGATGTAGTGTCATAAGAGATGATAAATGAAAAAAATAAATAGAAAAAGAACATGCACTTTCTTCAATGCTGCTGATTCCCTTGAGAGATTTGCTGTCACCCACACTTTTCTCAAGGTTCTGCATATTATGCTCTCTTTATCCCATATGATATGCTTTCTGACACAGACTCTGCTACATTTGTGTTGCTGCTGTCTGCTGTCACCATCTTGTCTATCCCTTTACTGTGGTGGGGTTTGTAAAGCTGCACACAGTGCTCCAGCTAAGTGGGACAGTAGGGCAGAAATACTGCATCAGGTTAATGGTAGGAACAGTGTTCTAATACTGGTTGAATAGAACACAGCAAGGTGGGGTATGGACAAATTGTGAGATATCTGTGTGGAAAGAAGGGACACTTTTTGGAAACTGCAAACAAGCTCAGTTAAGGAACATTAGCTCACTATAGATGATCTGGATAATTTTATAAGAGAAAAGCAGAACAGAACTGAATAAAAGAAGATATAAAAAGCAGAAAGGCTTGAAGATCCTCAATGTGGTTGCAAATGAAAATGATAAGAAACAAATGTGAGTTAACATATGATGGATCAAGTAATGAAAGTTGCACCGTCTAGGAACAGGAAGAGAAATCATGCCGGGAGAATGTAAAGAGATAGTCTGATTCAAAATAAAATTTATGGGAAGATGTAAATGTAGATGAAGAAGAGCCATGAATAATAAAACTGATGAAGAATAGGTTGGTGGAGAAAAAGAAAAAAATATAGACAGGCAAAATGAGGAAAGGTTGATATTAAAATAATTTAAAAAATAATGAATATTAAATTAGTGTCTGAAAATGTAAATGTATTAAGGGGTATGCAAAAAAGATAGACTGCTTTGCACCTGAATAAGAAATATGACGGTGAAATTTCTAAGTTAACAAATGCTATATTCCTGTTAATGGAATACAGATATTTGCAGAGCAAGTAAGGCGGTGAAAAGTTGCACTGGGATTTAGAATGAGGTCTGTGTTCAGGGAAGTTAACCAAAGTAAGGGAAAAGGCATGAGAATATAGCAAAATGACATAGCTTGAAGCAGAAAAAGCTTTGTTAGCAGATTGTATTAGAAACAAAAGAGGTAGGTTGATAAGTTATTAGGATCATAGGTTCATAGGTAAGTACTAGACTATCTGCCCGTGGGCATATGTAAGCCTAGCCAGAATGTGTTGGCTTTCGCCGCCCCCTTAGATTATGTACCATAAACCAGGAAAGAAGGGAGTAGATGTAATGTCATTAGTCATTCATTCTTTTCTTAATTTTCATTTTAGAAGGTTAACTACTCAGCTAAGAACAATGTGTTTGAGATGTTGGAGGAAACTTGAGCACTCAGCAAAAACCCACACAGTGAAAGTGTAGACTGCACAGAGTAGACACAACTGAGAACCAAACCAGAGACCAAGAGCTGTGAGGCTGCACTGCTAGCTACATCACCATAACAAAGCTGTGTATACAGATGAGGATGAATTTAATAATTTTATACACTAGGACCAACTAGAGTGTGGCCAGAAACATAGAAACTTAATGACTGAAAAAAATGGACCGTATACTAAGTCTAAGATGACCATTTCCTGGACTATTCCCTTTTTTCCAAGGTATGGTGATCTTAGAGTTGGTATATATATAACTCATTCCTTCCAGTACAGCTCTTTTGGGTGTGTACCTTTAACTCCCAGTGGGTGTGGCTTGAGCCTTTAAAAAATGAAATTATCACCTTACAGTTCTAATAAATACTCATTGGCTGAGGTCAAATATCAATACAACTGTGTTTGCCATCATGTATGCTTCAAGATAAAATATTCTGATACCTTTATATGTAGAATGGTTTTGGTATTATTAATGCAAATATGAGCAAGCAATATTTGATGCCTGGAGGCACAGTAAGAGATAACTGCAGAGACGCCTGGAGGTGTACTTGGCTGTAACGTTTGGAAGTGCAGGGGCCTGTAAAAAAAAAAAAAAGAAGTTTAAAGGAAAAGAGTGATGTTCGAGATTCACTGTTCTAGATTTCGATCATTTTTTTCATTCAATCAGCATTCACATACTTCAATTCTTGTGGGCAATAAAGATTTAGAAAGTTACATGTCGATCAGGGTTGCCTATGAAAACTGAGAATGCCAATACATTGAATCAAAGCAATAAAAAGTTATTTGAATGTTCAAGATAGGCAGTTCATTTGTGTATTTATTTCTATATTATTTTGTCCACGCCTCCTAAAAATCAAGCCATCCTCAATTATAGTCAGCCCATACCCAGTACAATATGGGAGCAAAGGTTGCCTATGGTTAACTATTGAAGATGTTTATGGCCCTGCTGCCATCCCAGCAACTGAGAATGTGATGAGACATTGAGAGTACTCCCATCACCACTGGGATTTTCCGATGCCTGTCTTTTTTAAATTCATGCCAACAAGGGCTACCATCACTGGCTTGTGTAGCCACGACTTATGTTGAACCCTTCATTAATTCCTGTTTCATCACTGGCTTGTGTAGCCACGACTTATGTTGAACCCTTCATTAATTCCTGTTTCATGTAAGACCTTGATTGTACCAACACAGCATCCAAACCAGCCAAGAACCATAGGTAAGCCCTAATACCTGCTGTTCCCATCCCACCTGTCTGTCTCTTCCAGCACCAGAGCTACTATCTGAACTTGAATCATCAGTTATAATCAGGGTTTAATATATCTCAGAGCTACAAAGTTGGACTTTCTTTGTAAATCGATTTTATTTAGATATCTGAGAACATATTGTAAGTAGTTTTCTAAAGCAGTGTATCAGAATGTCTAACCACAAGTAAGTGGTGATGTGATAAAGGGAAGTTGTTAATATATGCAAAGGGTATTTGGGAAATCACAAATCAATAAGATTAGAGGGAGCATTGTAAAAGTGAATATTATATTACATTTTCATAAGAAAAGCTTTCTTGTGCTGAATAGTTGGATGGTGTATGGTGTATAGTAAAATAAAGAAGGTTTTACACTACAAAAAGTTACATATAAAAAATGAATATTTAGTGGATAAGACACAGTGCTGTAAGAAAGAAGTGATTGTTTAAGGAAATGTGTTACAGGCCATTCAGATTTTGATTCCCCTGTCCTCTCCAATCCAGTTGTGGTTCATGAAGCAACCAGAGTCTGTAGTTGTGTTTAGTGGGTGTAAGGGAAAAAGATTCATCCTAGACAGCACGGTAGTTTATTGCAGGATACACACTCAGGCACACATAGCATACACACCTAAAAGCAATTTGGAAGATTCCTGTTTCACCTACAGCATGTGCCTTTGGAATATATAAAGTATCTGGAATAGCCAGAAAAAAAGCAATGCAGACACAGGAAAACTGTGCAGACCTGACCAAAGATACCCCAGCTGAGAACCAAACTGGAGAACCAAATGTTGTAAGGCAGCAGGGCTAACCATTGTGCAATGTGCCACTGTATTTTACAGCTGTCTTGAAGAATCTGCATGTTAAGAATGCTGTACTTGACGAGAAAAGCAAAAAAACATATGGGACAAAGAATATAAATAAATTTGTTAAAGTAGAAATTGAGAATCTTTTAAGAGGATATACTAATAAAATCTTTCAAAAAATGGTCACAAGATTATTTAGCGATGTATAAAACATGGTTTAGTTACATTTTATCAGAAGATAGTGGAGAATAAGGAAGAAGACAAAATATAAACATACACAGCAGTTCAAACTGTGGAAATATATTTAGAAAGTTGTAGTGAAAATCAGTTACACAGAATATAGCTACTAAACATTTTCATTCCTATCAGAATGTCATCAGGAACACATCTGCACACATGTAAAATTCCATGAACCACTATTTGTGATTTTTGAGTTAGTTATAACTTCACATCTTTAAATCATGTCTGCAGACATTGCATCTTGTGGACTCAAATATATCTCTGGGTAAATCAATCCTTTCTTAGACAGGAACCTTACAAGAAAACAATTATCTGATATTTAATGATTTCTTAAAAGGAAATAAAATACATCTGGGGGAGAAAACTTTCTTAAATTTTCATCCATTATTCCTACTGTCCATTTTTTTCCTAGTAATAACACAAAATCTGTGAAAGTAATAAACTTTGTCAAACAATAAATGTTATCTGCCTCTCCTCCTACTTCTGCCATCTGGTATCTTCTTCAATATGCTATAATATAACAGACCTATTTCCTTCTGTACTAGAATATGCCTTTTCTTCTGTATGTCTCTAATCTCATGCAAAGTAGCCCCATATCAGACAATACTGCAGAGAAAATAGGATAAAGGCAGGAAGCTGCCAGGGTACATTCTGTTAGGGAGTACAATATGCAACTCGGAGGAGTTGCCCATTAGGTGTGGTTGGCCCTCAACTTTAGAGAGGCTTTTTTCTTGGGGGGCTGTCTTTAAGTTTAGGATAAGGAGGCATCACTCATGGGGTTGACCAAGGCACCAATTGCCCTAGCTACAGCTCTGCTATCAGATAACCTGTTAATGACTTTCAAAGAGTTTTGTTCAAAATCTCATCCTCTGGTTCAGATATTTGCTCTTACCAGTATGTATTTATGAATGAAGAATTTCCATTAGAGAACTAATTGAGAGTATCCTGAGCAGATTTATTTGGGTCATTAAGAACTGTATCTCAGTCTGGTTTCATAAATATGTCGTTCATTCATCACACTTTCCACAGGAAAAGTATATAAAGGAAGATTGTTTAAGGCTGAGTTTGAGGGATACAATGGTATTTGTGATATGTATTCTGGATCTTTAAAACATGTTTCAGTAATTCTATGGATATCACTATCCTCCAAGCAGATGAAAGATTCTAAATCATTCATATTATTGATGAAACTTCTAGCATTTCTAAAGCCATTGTCACCTCTGTTTTTTTTTTTTCAGTTTGAAAAGGTTTAAAAATGGCACTACTAGTGCAGAACATTTCTTGCTCAGTATTTGTACTACCTAGGAAAAAATGAAGACCATTAATTGCAAAGCATTCCAGCTACTTGAACGTCTCTCCTCAGGCTCATAGGCATGGAATACCCTGTCTGGGACAGCATGTCCTTAGGCACAGTTTGACATGTTCATTAACTCCAACATTTTCTGCTGCATATCCAAGATGGAGGGCCTTTTTAGATTTCTTAATCCAAAATGGATATAACTATCCTTAATCCTTTTTGTTCTGGTAGGGATAACCCTAATTTTGGCTGTAGGAAGGCATGGCATTGTCACAAACTCTAGCATAGTCCAGTGAGTTATGCACAATGCTGCCACCAATTACTAAGTTGGTTTGGGGGTTGCTAGGTCATAGTGTCTGCTTTCTGGTGTTTCAGGTATGAGTTGGCTCAGTTTTAACTGCAGCCATTTGGCTATTTTTAGATTCTTTTCTCTCTCACTCAGTGGTGATTGTATTTTTGGTTTGCTGTTGTGAGTGGGAGGTCTCTATAATGCTGTAGCATAGACTAGATTCAGACCAGCTGAATCTTCTTCTGTTTGTATAACTTGAGCACTAAACCAAGTCATCTTTTGTTAGAGAGGGTTCCCCTGCACCCTAGTGGCAGGAGTGTGCAGTTACAATTCATCTGATTGAAGGATGCTGGAACGGTTACGTTTTGAGCTTTTTTTATAAGTTGTTGTTGTTGTCTTTCGGCTTTTCCTGGTTAGGGGTCGCCACAGCGGAACTCCGGTCCGCTAACGATTGGCAGTAGATTTTTACGTCCCAAGTTGCCGGCCATGACACACAACCTTCAATGAAGGTACACCCATTCACACATCTCTCCACACAGAAGACGCTCTAGCTGAGAATCGAACAGGATAACATCTTACTGTGAGTCGACAATGCTACCGCAGCACCACCACCGCAGTATAGCTTTTTTTATAAGTTACTTTGTTTAAATCAGTTTGCTCTCATTTGCTACATAAGCACCACATTTGCTCAGGTTTGCACTTGTTTGCACATCGCACACTGCTGAGCACTGGTGGGCACCATTGGCAGTTATATATGCAAACACTTCTGCCTGTAAATTTTCCCTTAGTACTCTGCTGGTACACCATCAGTGAGTTCTTGCGATTGCTCCTCACTGACAGGTGTACATTCAGCGAAGCTCATGAGGTACCAAGACAGATCTTACCCACTAGCCCTTCATATTTTTTCTCCACTTCTCCTGTCCTCTACATTACCTGGTCTTTCCTGTCCTCTCCCTGTTTTCTGACCATATCAACTTTCCTAGCATTATGGATGGACAATTTCCCACAGGTTCTCCAGTCAGCCTGGTCAACATGAGCATCTTGAGGCACTGTAGCAATTGTCTCATGTACACTGACAACCCACTTCTTCTGGTCCACAAAAATTCATTATGTGAGAGATGCATCTATATCAAGTACCTAGAATCCAGGCTCTTTTGCTCACCAATCAGGTCATCTAATACTTAGCAGATTGTCAGCATGCACACTTCACCTCCTGCACCTACCAAACCAACAATATATAAACCTACATATGCGGAGGTTCTTACCAGAAGCTACCTAAACATCAGACACCTCCCAAACACAAACACAAGCATGATTCACATAATACATCCTCTGCAGAACATAGTACACATAATATATCACACATCACTGTCTCACCAGTCAAGCCACTAAGGCATAACACAAAAACAAACATCTTAGTCATAGGCTACTCAATTGCGAGACACACGCACACACACAGATGTCCTTCTCACCAGGTTGGATAAGGAAAAAGTCATGCTCAGCTGTCTATCAGATGCCAGGATCTACCACATCACACATGCACTCAAGTCTCAAAACAACAGGCACTGTTATGACTCCGTCAACATCCATGTTGGTGTGAACAACTTGAGATGTACTTTACTGGACTATATGAAGAGAGACATGACTGAGTTCATGATTATGTGTCTCAGGCAGGTATATCCCTAACCATAAGCAGCATTTTACCTTTGCCTAGGATGATACCTAAATACAAACAAAAAATTATTGACTACAACAATTGGCTTAGTTTCTGGTGTCATTCAAAGGGGATCCTGTATCTGTCAGCCAGGGATGACATTGCCAACAGACCTCAATGCTTTGCCAGAGATGGTCTTCATCTGTCACCCCTGGGATTTCAGTTACTGGCTAAGGCTGTTGCCACCCTCATAGTGCCTTTTTTAGGCAATGTCACAAGAACAGAATTCCTGACATAAAAATACTCTCTAAAAACAACTTCAGGGTTATGCTGCTAAATGCTAGGAGTCTAAACCAGAAACTGCACTCACTGAAATCAGTCCTCACCTTGGAAGATGCTGACATTTGTGCAGACATTGAGACCTGGCTTAAGGCTGCAGAGAGCACCCCAGATATACTGGTTACATTTCCTTCCACACATTCAGACCACAAACTGAAGGTGTGAGAACTAAAGGAGGTGGTATATCCATATTCATTAAACATAAATACACCTCTAGATTGGTTAAACAGCATGATTCACTGTAGGTAAGACCCCCTCCTTAGGTCATTGCCAGCTATAGGACTCCCTCCATGAATCAGGACATCCACTCAACCTACTTGGATCTACTTGAGTCAATCAAGATACAAACAAAAACCCTGGTTTTGGGTGACTTTAGTTACCCATCCATTGACTAGGTAAATTATATGTGATCTAACTCACTTGCTCATAAGTTCCTTGACTTCCTTAACTCCAATGCCCTGGACCAGCTGGTTGAACACCCACAAGGGGCTCAAACATCCTGGATCTGGTGCTCACCAACATGGGGGACTGTTACACCACCCCCAGTGTGTGGCCATCCCTGGTGAGATCTGACCACAAATCAGTCTTGCTAGAAGTAACTATAACACAAGACACCCCCCTTAGCAACAACTAGACTAAAAAACTTCTTCAAGGCCAATTACAACCTCTTATGTGACAGCATAAATAGCTTCCTAGCCCCTCCCCCTACTGATGGAACAAACACCTATGCTGAGTTATAACCAATGCTTTATACAAACACCTGTTCAATTGTATTGACTCTGCCATACCTAATAGAACCAAAGCAAGATCTTCAAGGAAAAACAACCCTGCCTGGTGGATAACTGCCATTAATAAGCTATACAATAGGAGAAAGAAATTGCTGACTAAATGTAGGGAGGAGCAGTCTCAAAACTGGAAACATGACCTCCTCAACTTAAATAAGCAAATAAGACTCCTAGTGAAGTCCTCCAAAGCTAACTACGAATCCAGATTACCTTCCCAAACTAAGGAAAACCACAAGTCATTCTTTAGTCACATCCATAACCTCAAAGGTAAGGCCCAGATTTACACTAAACTCATAGTTAATGGTACTACATATACAGAGACTATGGATATAGCAAACCTGCTGGCTGAGAGCTTCAGTGAAAGTTTTACTCTACTGTCTCTGCCGCATATATCACAAAGCATACCTAATACCTGTCCCCAACCTAATGCCCTCTCCAAGGCCAAAAACACAGCCTCTATGGGACCAGATAACATTCCAGACTGTGTTCTACATGGGTTAAAACAGGAATTATCACCACCATTGGGCATGCTTTTCAAACACAGCCTAAGTACTGGCTTCATCCCAGCAGAATGAAAAACAGCTACTGTCATCTCTTTGCACAAATGGGGTACATCCACAGACCCCAGGAACTATAGATCTGTTAACCTGACCAGTTTTACCTGCAAGGCCATGGAACAAATCATCATGGACCTTATTTACAAAGATATAGGAAATCTCCAAACGCTCCACCCCTTACTTTGTCAAGGGGAGATCATGGCTGTTAAAATTGGTGAATTTCTTTGGGACAGTCACCAAAGCCCTAGATTAGGGGAAATCTGTGCATATGGCTAACCTAGACTTAGCCAAGGCCTTTGACGCAATCACGCACTCAGACATCATTGATAAATTCACCCAACTAGGTATCAACCCATATATTGTCAGGTGAGTTGCAAACTGGCTCACTGATAGAACTCATACAGTCAAAATAGGGAACTCCACTCCCTCTAGCAGACCCGTAACCAGTGATGTTCCGCAGGGATCGGTTCTGGGACCCCTACAGTTTAGAATCTACTTCTCGGAAGTACAGGCAAAAACTAAAGTATTGTGGCTGTCAAAGTTTACTGATGACTGCAGACTGGGCTAGATCATTGAAACCCCTAGCAATGTTAAAATCCTGCAAGAAAGTGTTATGCAGACTAATGACTAGTGCCAAAGTCATGGTCTTACAGTTAGTGCAAAAAAATGCATTATTATCCCCTTCAAAAGGGTGATGTTCCTGCAAACTGCCACATCAATACCAACCTTAATTTTGATCACCATGTTTCCACAGTGGTAAGAAGGGCATTTTATATTGATCATCTCATAAGTAAGGGCATTGCCTCCAGATAAAAAGAGGTTATAACCCCCCCCCCCCTGTACTCTTCCCTCATTAGGCCAATAATAGAGTAAAATGCTCCCTTTGGTATGTTCCTTTCCAAACACCTGCAGCAATAGGAGAGACCACAAAGGCTCCTTACAAAGAAAATTCAGGGTCTTCAAGATCTGTCTTATGCAGACAAACTAAAATCATTGTCACTTTACTCTGTGTTGTACAAACTGCTCAGAGGTGACCTGTGCTTTGCATATAGAGTAATCTCTCACCCAGCTTTAATGGAAATACTGCACATTCCCAAGTCAAAAGGCACATGGATCACTCGCTCAAAGGACCTTAACCTGGTATGTGGCATCAACAGAACTTGCTGGGTGGACAGATTTGTCTCTCAGCGGTTGGCCCACTCTTGGAACAAGCTTCCTATTCATGTTAAACAAAGCCCCTTGTTGGCCCTATTTAAGCATAATTTGGATGATTGGATGGGTAACCGGAAATTCATCCCAGGAGTTCCACCTGTGTCCCTCTTGGACAGGGGCAATAGGTGCTGATTTTAGTGTCTGCTTGAACCAGATGCCCTTGGATACATGGGTTAAACTTGGCTAGGCTTGTAAGGGCCTGGGGGCCATTAGCCTAGTAACTTCCTATGATCCTAGAAAATGTATAGGGGTTTAATTTTGCTGAGCTTATGCCTTTCTGTGATCAGGGTGACACTTTCAGGGTCAATCAGTACATGTGAATGCTTACAGAGTATGGCTACTGCTAGAAGCTCCACCTTACAGTTCTGAATATCTCTCAAAGATATTTAAGGTCATGTTCAATGAAATGCATTTTCTGTGCATATGAAACAGTTCAGAGAGAACCATCATCTGTCAAGTTTTTGAAAGTTAACTCACATAGTACCTGCGACAACAGGAAATATTGCCAGCCCAGCTGTCTGTAATTTTGTAAATAATTATATGTCATTTGAGAAAATTAATATGATTTATATAGAAGTGTGACAGAAGGAGTTACTGCCAGCAAAGCTGTCTGGAATTTTGTAAATAATCATATGTCATTTGTGAATATCAACATGATTCATATGCTTGTCTTACAAATGTATTAGAACTGTATGTTATGTGTATATTAAACTGCTGGTACAGAAGTGTGTGTTGAACAGGGTCTGTACAGTACTGAACCTAGATGTGTGACCACAGTGTACCCTGCTGGATTAGAATAGAAATGTATATACACTGTTGCAGCTGTGTGAATGCATATATTTTTAACAGTAGAAACTGGAACATAGGTTAACTTGCAAAATTTCAAGAAAATAGTTGAAATTAAATCGTATGATTGTGCTATAAAAGTTAGTTTCAACGTAGCAAGAAGACAGGATGTCTAGAACTAGGGTGCCTTCTGCATTGTTTTGTAAGTGATTTATTGTTTTATGTCTTCCAGCAGTTGCAAAGATCTGAGAGATATGTATTTTTCACAGGGAAATGCTAAAATGCTGGCAGCTTTTAGCAATGGGGTTTTTCACCTGGGATATTCAGATGACAAAAGTGATGTCATCCTGCAAGTATCCCAGCAGCAATATTTGAGATATTAATTTAAGAACTCTCAGAGAGAGAGAGAGAGGGCATTTTTGTATTTTGTCTTTGACCGGGAAACATTCACTCAGTTACCACACCTGCCTACTTGTTATTCTGTAAGTAAGTTTTAGGCATAGTAACTCTTTTAGATTCAGATAGGAATATAGTAGAGTATAGCTTAGATGTTTTCTTTATTTATTTGAGACTGTCCTGCAATGTTTTAAATATTTCCTGTGATTTTGAACTCTGGTGTAACTGATTACTTACTGAATATTGTCTTGTTCTTTTATATTTAAACCTATCATTGTGGCTATTTGTGAGACATATTTAAGCTCTTAAAGTACTTGCATATCTATTTGGTGACACTGTGTGCCACTCCTGCTAGCCTTACTCTTGGTCAAACTACCATTTGGATTAATAGTAACATTGCACAGTAAGATTGGACACCCTTTGTTAAGGGTCTTAAAGTAGCTGATAAGGAGCTGGCTGGTGGAAGTGAAAACTACCTTACAGTCTGGGCAAAAGGGGTCACAGCTAGTAAACCTGTGCCAGCCTTTCCCAGGCAGGTGTGTGTGTGTGTGTGTGTGTATAAATCAAATCTCAAAGTGTGTGTGTGTGTCAACTACTTGGGCAGGGACACGAAGCACTGGTGGGACAGAGAGGGTGCTGGAGGTCTTAGCTTGGCCGCTCAGATGAGATCTCAACTCTATAGATGTGCCAATGGGGAGTCTAAATGGAGATCTGGAGAAAGAGGTTGAAACCAGCCCAAGACTGACTATGATCTCTGTGTGCTCTTAAGGGAAATTGTACTTTACTGTGTGTGTACTTGTCATCCTCCCAGTGTGTACGTCCCCCACTGTTGCCAGTGGTGAGGATTGAGGCTCCTTGATTACTGGGCCAGTTTTGGGGTGTCACAGTACCTACATATACATAATATAAGGATCCTTCCTACTTAAAAATATAATTCAGAGGAATATCTACTGCTTAATCAAAATCAAGTTTTATCTTTATCAAAGGGCCACTAAAGTAATACTTTATTCTGAAATAAATCATACATGTTCATTTGGATCTCTTCACAGCATCTACATTATAGAACTCTGTTAGATACTGGTACTAGCTGAAGATTTTAAAAGTATGTTGGAAAATATTTAAAATTGCCAGTACTGCAGTGGGTTTGAAAATACAAAGGGCCCTAATATAAGTTTAATTCATTGCACAAGAGGGCCCTTACTTTATTGTCTGGTATTGATGACTAGAAAGAACAAATGAGACAGGAGTAGAAATGTTTTTTGAAATTGAAATAAGTTAAGGGGTGACCAACTCTAGCCAATGGGCTTAAGAATACACCAGAGAAAGTGACTGAAAGGCAGGAATAAATCAGCTAGACTTAACATTTAAGTCAGCTCTGTTGTTTAATAAGTAGAGGCCTGCCCATGCTGCAGGTGTCCAGGGTTCAGTTAGAGGCCTTAACACTGGAGGAGCCAGCTGGTGTGGGGAGGGGCAAAGATCCTGTGGCTGTTCATCTCTTCTGTTGGGAGATCAATGTGATACATGTACATGTAGCAGAAATAATCAGTGATTTAAACCTCTTGTGCGACATCAACAAAATGGTTTGAAGGCAGAGGTATATTTCACAGAGCATACAGCTGCTATGAAACAGACACCCCATCCACATGAAACAAAGTTCATCCCTGTCCATTTTCAACTGCAAATTAGATCTATGGATAGGAAACAGAAAGTTTACCCCAGGACTGCCCCTTGTACTACTAATGGACAAAATCAGCTCCTAAATGTTTTATCCCATGCATGGTTCCCCTCAAATTATCGATGGTATGATCCCAGTTATTCTCAGTAGGGGTAATATATAATTATCAACCATGAGATGAGTAGGGCGGCCACGGTGGTGCAGCGGTTAGCGTTGTCGCCTCACAGCAAGAGGTTCTCCGGTTCGATCCTTGGCTGGGGTGCCTTCTGTGCGGAGTTTGCATGTCCTCCCTGTGGTCGCGTGGGTTTTCTCCGGGTGCTCCGGTTTCCTCCCACATCCCAAAGACATGTAGTAGGTGGATTGGACACTCTAAATTGGCCCTAGGTGTGAGTGTGTGTGTGCCTTCTATGGAAGGTTGGGCGCCGGGCTGGCAACTCGACACTGTAAAACTTCACTGCCAATCCTGTGTGCGGACAGATGATCCGCTGTGGCGACCCCTAACTGGGAAAAGCCGAAAGGAGAAGAAGAAGAAGAAGATCAACCATGAGATGAGTAAGGCCAGTCTATAACCAGATTGGATAGGTTAGCACAAAAAAGGAAATTGAATAGGCTTAAAATAATAATAATAATAAGGGCAGCTAGGCTAGTACTTTCTTATGAACCCATGAACCCATGTCCTAGGCATTCAAGTGGAACTTATTTTTCTCATGTAGACTGAAGAAACCTATGCACAATGACTATTCTGAGAGGACATAGACATCTGCAGGCTTATGTCACTTGCATGTGAGAATGACGCTGTTGTCCTACTCCTACTGCATATACCCCTTATAAGGCACTTACTAGATATGTGCAGAGGGTTAGGGCTTCTCCCATTCATGCCTATAGCTCCTTTTTTCCATAACTGAATTTAACAACCATAGCACCTTATGATTTCTTGGTATTTTTGGTACTGA